>NC_081424.1:25878846-26098846 GCF_949786415.1 Peromyscus eremicus | reverse complement strand
TCCTTTTACTTATTTTAGTCTATTCTTTTTTTAAAATAGAATTCCAAGTTTTCTTGGTAATATAGAGAACATTCTTTAGACATTCTTTGCTAGCAACAGATCTGCCTAGTAGTCCTTCATCTGAGGATATCTTTATTGCCCATTTGTTGATGAAGACAATATTGTTGAATGCAGAATCCAAAATTGGCAATTATTTGTGTTCCCTTCCAGTATTTAAAAAAATATTATTAAAAATTGCTCTTTCCTCTCTGTTAAGATGAGAAAACTCACTTTCTCCGGGTGCTGTCGATGAAATGATTTGCTTCATCTTTATTCTTCATGTTTAAGTGGGATATGCTTTGGTCTGAATTTCCTTTGGTTCTTTTGTTTGGGGTTCAGCAAATCTCTTGAATGAACACAGTTTTTACTTTATGCATTCATCATTTTTCAGTCATTTTCTCTGATTTCTTCCCAAGACGACAATGGTGTGAGCTCCTATTCTGCATCTTAGGGGCGGGGAGGGGGGAGCTCTTGAGATTGTCTATTCCATCTATTCCATTTTCTCTCTTTTGTTTGGACAGATCTCCCCAGCTCACTGCTTCATGCTATCGTCTCCGCTCCACAGTCAAACCACTCAGCTAGTGTCTTCTTTTATTTCCTATGGCTGTCATTTCTGTTTCTCTGCTGGAATTTCCTACATTTTTGCTTGTTTCAGGAGAATTCATAATTGTTCACTAGATTAATTTCACGATGACTCCTTAAAATCCTATAAAGTATTTCTAACATCTGATTCATCCCAAAGAGTGCATCTGTTGGTTATCTTTTCTCATTCAAGTTGTGGTTGTTTTAATTCTTGGGATGATCACTGATTTTTTTTTTTTTATGTCATGGATTTTTTTTTTTTTTTGAGACAGGGGGTTTCTCTGTGTAGTTTTGGTGCCTGGCCTGGATCTTGCTCTGTAGCCCAGGCTGGCCTCAAACTCACAAAGATCCACCTGGCTCTGCCTCCTGAGTGCTGGGATTAAAGGCTTGCGTCACCACCGCCCAGCATGTCATGGAATTTTTCAAGAAAACTATTGATCTTATTTAATCTTCTTTATTCAACAGGCATAACATGAACACAAGTGTATGCGTAAGTAGAGTATCATGATGGAACCTGTTGACAGCAGGCCAGCAAAATTAGACACTTATTCATGCTGCTTTCTTGCAGCAAAGGAGAGTAAAACTTCAGGTTCAGCCTCAATCCAGTGAAACTTCTCAGAGCAGGCAGGAAGGCATGGCCGATTTGTCTTTATGCTGTGTAAAGTTTTTTCAGGCTTTTGTTGACACCAAAAAAAAAAAAAAAAAAAAAAAAAAAAAAAAAAAAAAGACAGGGAAGGGTCAGCTTCACGCTAGCCGCCTTCACGGATGCATGGGAGGCTGGAGGCTTGGCTTTGGATCAAACCTCACTGAGGAAAGAATTATGGAGCCAGGTGATACGTCAGCCTGGAGTCATAACACACCTGCTTCACTGATATCTGATGGGGAATAGAAGATAACCATGCTATTCAACCCCACTACCACTGCCAGGGCTAGCATCCTTGGAGGACAGAGAGCTGCTGACAAAACACAAGACACTCTGGGGAAACTGAGGCATGCTGGCCAAAAAGGATATTCCCTTTGGAACATCACGATGTGGTAACTCCTGAAATATTCTTCCATCGACCCTAAATAAAAGGAGAGAAAAAAAATGTTGGTTCTCTAGGAGATGGAAATGTGCAGAGCGAAGTGGTGGGAAACCAGTGTGGCCCCAGGAGTAGAGAACTTTCACCTCCCAGGGACAACCATAAGTCCCTGACTTTGGTATGTCACTGGACATGGTAGGGTGATGTTGGAATCGAATGAGATAATGTTCAGGAACAACTGTACACCAGCGTTACGTGTCTTCCACCTTTCGCTGTCTGTCTGGTTTCCTCTCTGTTGCTGACTACTCACTGGGTATTACTGTGCGAGATCTCTGATGGTCATTGCTATTTAGAGTTTTTAGTTTGAATACACAACTCCCTGTACGGTCAGAAGCTTCCGCCTAGTGTTAGAAACATCCACTTACAACTTGGATGGTTTGTGATAGCATTTTAACTCCAGGGTTTGAGGCCCCAAACCTTGGAGCGATCCACTACTCACCTGTCTTTTAGAGCCCACATCCAGCATCAACTGTTACTGTGGTATCATTTCCAAAATCTACTTGGAGCCTGGCTACTCTCCCATCATCTTATTGCTCCCAATTTGCCATAGCTATTACCATCTATTTTTTGGAATATTACTCCTAAATATTCATTTTGTTTCCTCTACGTCCTTTAGTCGGTCCAGTCTCACCACACTTATTTGAAGTGCATCTTACCCTATGTCTTCCGATTCACATTGTGTTCAAAATCCATTTGCCATCTCCCTCAGAGGAAACATCAAAGTCTTCAGTAGTGAGTGAGACCCTTCACTGTCTGGATTATTGTTTCATCTCATCCTTTCTTATGACTGGAGTCAGCTGCAGTTATCCTTAAGCTGATCCAGTATTTCTGTAAGCATAAAGTGGTACCCAGTTATCTCAGAGCATTTGTGTTTGATTTCATTGGTCTAGAATGTGCCATGGGGCACCACTTCTTTTAAGTGGCCCCTTCTCAATAAGGCTATCCCTGACCCCATTCTTTTAAGTTGCAACAGTCCACTCTATTGTACTCTGAAAGTACTTAATAGCTCAATCCCCTCAAGTGTCTAAGTGGACTCTGAATGCTGTCACTCAAGGTTGTCAATATTGAATTGACCACCATAAGTGCCGAGCGAAATACGACCATCAGTGTTCAAACGGATGCTGTGTCAGTTTCCTTCTTCATAACTGTGACAGAACACCAGCCAGGAAGGCACTTCAAGGAGGGAGTTATTGATTCAGACTCGTGGTTTTGGATATTTCTGCCCACTGTGGCAGGGAGGACATAGTTGAGCATAACAGATATGGCAGCCAGGAAGCAGGGTGAAAAGCAGCACAAATGGCCAGGGCAGAAGCAGCCCTAAGGGCATGCCCCTTGCCATGGAGATTCTACTTCCTCCAACCAACGTTCTTCCATCTTCAGAAGTTCCTCCACCTCCCAGTGGGTAGTTTCCTAAAATTTTGGACCTGTCCATTGAGTAATCTCTTCATTAAGTCAAAGCCCTTAGAACCCAATCTTCTTTGGAAACACACTATGAGATTCATGAAGAGGTGTGCTCTAGCCATCTCATAGGCATTTGTCACTCTTACTCAAGTTGACAAAAGTAAAAATCCAACATATTAATTTGCAGATGTTAAAGTGAGAAAAGACATGCTAACAGTCAGTGAAACTGAAGCATTTAACACAGCATTTAATTGTCAGTTAGGAAATGAAACTGACTGTTACTTTTGTTAAATACCTGATTTGTCCACAAAAGTGCAAGCTCTGGGAGAGCAAGGATTTTGTTTGCTTGTTGTCTAGAACAGGGCCTAAAACCTAGCCAGTGTGTAATGCCAATAACTAGATGGATGTTTGTGTAAGACACACTCTTCCCCCAAATGAGAGCATTGCACCAAGAGGGCCGACTGAGCTGCAGAACCTCGGGCCCGTGCTCTGCAGACCCTCAAGGGAAAAAAACAGAGCATGCATGCTTACACTTTTGTTTTAATTACAAACATATTGTATAGCCAAACCTGATGGGTGTTAATGAGTCACAAGGGCAACTTCCATTCTCCCCTTCTCCTGCTGAAAGAACATTTAACAAGGATGAGGAGAGAGGGTCCAGGAGTGGGCTGTTGGCTCCCCAGACAAACATACACACACTGCTAATGGCTACACACCACACACACACACACACACACACACACACACACACACACACTCTATAGACTATATAATATATGCTTTTCTTTTTTTTTTTCCTCTCATATGCATGCACTTGACCTTTTCTTCCCCTCTTTCACCTGGAACTCTGCAACAGCTCCATGACAAGGGCGTCTAATCATTTCTAGCATGCAACAGCATTTGGTTCAGATTCCCTTATCATCGTTACCTTCTCTTCTCTCCCACATGCCCCCTGCCCCACTGTGACAGAGACAGGGAATGGAGCTCAGAGATCAGTGTCACGTCTGCCACTTCTTCAAACACTTCATGCAGAAAACCTTCCAGAGATGTGATTGTGGGATCCTAGACCTGGAAAATACCTGTCATCGGGACGCGTCCATCTGTCAAAGGAATTCATTCCAACAACATTACTCGGTGCCTGGCATTTATTTTGTAGTTAGAAGGGGGAAAAAAAATCAATGTACATTTATGAGCTTTACAAAAAAAAAATAGCTTAAAATAATGCAGCTACTCTTAATTTACTTCCATTTGGTATTTATAAATCAGTTTATTTAAATAATTTGAGAACTCCAATTTGATTTCTTTTGATGGTATGTTGTGTAAAGGAGGTTTCAGTTACATTTGGAAAGCTGATTTTTTTTTTTACTTTGAAAAATGCATGGATAGCATTATTTTAAATATGCCTCATATTCTCAGTAAAATTTCTTTATGTACAAGTACTATGAAACTGAATTATTTCTAGTATGTATTTTTTAAGATATTTTCTCACTTCATCACCTTATTAGTGTTTAGAGCAACAGCTTCAACCGCAATGAAGCATTTAGCACGGCATTTAATTGACACTTAGAAAAATGAAAGCTGCTGAAAGTGTTGCCCTCTAAAATCAGAATTAACTCCAGATTTCTGCAGCAATCTTATGCCGTAAATGCTTTAAAAATGCCAAATTCTTCTGTGAGGAAAACTGAAATCTCTTACCCTGTTGACCTTTGAGGTTTTTGGTTTTTTTTAATGATTCATTTGAAAAAAATATCACATCTTTGAAATTCAAGCTGTTTTCTAATGCTCGGTGTGAACCCGTCCTGATTCAGTGAGAGCCGTGGACCTTAAGAGAGCATAAAGAAAGTTCCTCAAAAGTGAATGTGAGACATCCCCGCACTCACTAAGTATGGCGGAAAACTAAAACAGAATTGGCATGTGAGTCCACTGAGCGTTCAAGTCATTTAATTCTTAGGTAATTTTTTAAAAATGCATCTTATTTTTATGAAATGATAAAACATGACACAGTACTTTTAAAATATTAACTGTTATTCCTTGAATAAATGACTTATTTCCGGATTTGTTTTTAAAATATTGCCAGGTGAACACTAGATGGACAGAAGTAATCTGGAATAGTCTGGAGAAAATGCTTTATGCTCATCCAAGCCAGTAGTGCACCTTGGCAAGATTTTAGAATTTGAAATTTTCTTTTGATTTTTTCCCCCCACTTACTTTTCTTTTTCTCACCTATCCCCCTCCCCCAACACACACACACACACACACACACACACACACACACACACACACACACACACACCGAGACAGAGTCTTAATATGCAGCCATTCAGGTTTGGAACTTACTGTGTAGACCAGGCTGACCTCAAACTCATAAGAGATCCTCCTGCCTCTGTCTCTTGGGTGCTGGGATTATAAGTATCACCACCACGCCCAGCTCTTAAAAAATATTTTCAATGTAAATTTAAACTTCATTGCTTTTAAATGTAGTTTCAACTGCTGCTAGATATTTTATAGTCATTTTTTCAATTCCTAAAAATGAAATTGATACTCAATCCTGAAACTGATAAGTATGTCAAATTTTCAGGTTCTATCAGGTTAATGTAAACAAGACAGTTAAGCCAGAAGGCACATGGAATGGAATATCTTGATATGAGTTTGAGTTAAATATCATATTTCTCTTGAGAAAGACAGATTTTTCTCGAAAGAGTTACCATGGTTTTCTTCTTGTGACATTAAAATCGAATGAAGTTGTTTTCCGTTTTAAATGCATTTTCTAAAATTTGAATAATAAGTTATAGTATTGTAAGAATTATAATTTTAATACAAATTATAAGATTTTATTTACATAATAGATGCATTTGCTGAGTAGAAATGTTGCTTTTTGTTTGCTTTTGACAGGATCTCATTGCCATGACTGGCTTTGAATTCATGGAGATGCACTTGACTTTACCTCACAAATGTAGGATTAAAGATGTGTGCCTCCACATCTGGATGAACAAAGCTTTTTTCTTTTATGAGTAGCAATTTAGCAATGATAATAATATAATTTTTCCCTTTTATTGAAAATACATTTTATTTTCTTACATAATGTGTCCTAATTATGGTTTCCCCTCCTTTCCTCCTCCTGGCTTCTCCCCAAACCCTCTTCTGAATCCACTCCCTTTTTATCTTTCATTAGAAAAAATAACAGCATTCTAAGAGATGATAATAAAATAAAATGTAATAAGATAAAACAAAAAACTAACACATCAGACATCTAATATGTTCCCTGTTTCCAACTGTTCTGAACACAGCAGCAATGAACATAGTTGATCAAGTGTCTCATAGGATGGAGCATCCTTGGGGTATATGTCCAAGAATGGTAGAGCTGGATCTTGAAGTAGATTGAGTCCCATCTTCCTGAGGAACCTCCACACTGATTTCCATAGTGGCTGAATGAGTTTGCATTGGAGGAGTGTTCCCCTTGCTCCATATCCTCACCACCATGAGCTGTCACTTGTTTTATTGATCTTCAACATTATTACCCATATAAGACAGAATCTCAAAGCAGTTTTGATTTGCATTTTCCTGATGGCTAAGGATTTTTAACAGTTCTTTAAATGTTTCTTAGCCATTAGGGTTTTCTCTTTTGAGAATTCTCTGTTTAGGTCTGTACCCCATTTTTTAATTGGATTTTTTTTATATCTAGTTTCTTAAGTTCTTTATATATTTTGGATACTTGCTCTCTATCAGATGTGTAGTTGGTGAAAAGTCTTTCCCCATTCTATAGGTTGCTGCTTTGTCTGAATGATAGTGTCCTTTGCCGTAGAGAAACATTGGTTTCACACCATCCTATTTATTAATTTTTGATCATAGTGCCTGTGCTAATGGGTGCTCTGTTCAGAAAGTCTTTTCCTATGACAACGAGTTCATGACTATTTCCCAGTCTCTCTTCTATCAGTTTCAGTGTATCTGGATTTATGTTGAGGTCTTCAGTCAACTTGGAGTTGAGTTTTGTTCAGAACACTAAGTATGGATCTATTGGGATTCTTTTACATGCAATCTCTTTTGATTTTGCTAGTATGGGATTATTTTATTCCCCGTGTTTTCTTGGATGTAGTTACTCTCTGTAGGTTGGAGTTTTCCTTCTAGCTCTTAATGTAGGGCTGGATTTGTAGATTTATATTGCTTAAATTTGCTTTTATCATGGAAAGTTTTGTTTTCTTTATCTATGGGTATTGAAAGTTTTATGGGATATAGTAGTTGGGGTTGGTATCTGTGGTTTCTTAGAGTCTGTAGAAGTCTGTCCAGGGCCTTCCTGCTTTTACAATCTCCACTGAGAAATCAAGTGTAACTCTAATAGGTTTGCCTTTTTATGTTACTTGGTCTTTCTCTCTTACAGCTTTAATATTCTTTCTTTCTTCTGTATGTTTAGTATTTTGATTATTATGTGACTAAGGGACTTTCTTTTCTGGTCCAATCTATTTGTTGATCTGTATGCTTCTTGTACCTTGATAGGCATCTCCTTCTTTAGGTTAGTGATGTTTTCTTCTATGATTTTGTTGAAAATGTTCTCTGTGCCTTTAACCTGGGTTTCTTCTCCTTTCTCTATTCTTATTCTGTGTAGATTTGGATTTTTCACAGTGTCCCAGACTCCCTGGGCATTTTATGCCTTTAAAAAAAAAAAAAAAAAAGATTTAACTCTTTTTTTTGACCAAGGTGTCCATCTTTTCTATCTTATTTTTGATATCTGAGATGCTCTCTTCCATCTCTTGTGTTCTGCTGGTGAAGCTTATCTCTAAGGGCCTGTTTGAGTTTCTATATTTTTCATGTTTAGTTTTGTTTCAGTTTGGATTTTCTTTTGTGATTCCATTTCCACTTTCATGTCTTGAACTGTTGTCTTAATTTCTTTCCAATGTTTGTTTTCATTTTCACAGATTCCATTAACGGATTTATTTGTATTCTTGTCCTTGAGCACACCAAGGTATTTTGAAGTCCTTGTCTTACGCTTCAGCTATATTGCATTTCTCAGGGCTACTGTAGCAGGGTTACTCAGCTCTAGTGGAAACAAATTGTCCTGGCTATTATTGATCGTGTTTTTATACTGGTATCTATGAACCTGGGTTTGGTATTGTAATTCTATATGTTGATCTCTGATCTTGTCTTTGTTGGGTAGGTGTTTTGTTCTTTAATTTCTGTTGTTCTTTCTGGATCTTAAGAGAGTGTGGTAGCTGTGGGTTGCCTGGTAGGGAGTACTTCCTAGACCCAGCGAGGTGTGGCCTGGGGGTCCAGGGTAGAAACTGTTTCTACGTTTTGGGAGCTGCCATGAAGAAATGGGGATTGGTTAGAGTGTGTGTGTGTGTGTGTGTGTGTGTGTGTGTGTGTGTGTGTGTGATACTGAGAGGATCCAGGAAGAAGGAAAGGTGTGTGTGTGTGCCCAGAGACTCTCCATAGTCCCCAGGAAATAGGGGCAGAGAGGAAGGAGAGGTCACAGCAGGTGGCGTGCTACAAAGCTGGGGTAAGACTGGAGGATTGGAAGTGGAGTACAGGAAGGAGATTGAAGATTGCCTACCTGATTCCCTGACCAGCGTGGCCACCCGGTTTCCAGGAAGTTGGTACATCTATACCTTACATTTCTTCTAAACTAAGGAGCAGCAGCCATAAGGAAAGGTCACAGCGGATGGTCTGCTACAGAGGTGACATGAGACTTGGGCATCCCACATGGAGGAACGGAGGGAGAGTGAAGATCTGAAGTTAACTCACCTGCTTCCTGGCCTACCTGCTTGTCTGTCAGCCTCCTGTGGGGGCTTCCCAGAGAGAGCCTGCTGGAGTTGGGGCCTGGGATAACAGGGTGAGTGGGGAGGAAGGTCGGAGGGGGAGGCTGCAGCAGATAATCCGATACAGAGCTGGGGTAGAGACTGAGGAACTGGACTTGGGGGAGCAGAGGGGAGAGGAAAAGATGCACAGTTGGGCTGCTGCTTCCTTGGCTGGAGGGGCCTGAGGGCTCCCAGGGAATGCCTGCTGGAGTTGGGGGCTGGGATAAGGCGATCATGGGGAGAGGAAGTTGGGAGGGGATGATCTGTGTGACCCATTGGAGATGAAGGAAGTGGGAGGAGAGGTCACAGCAGGTGGTCTGCTAGACACTGAGTTGAAGACTGGGGAACTGGATTTTTAGGAGTGGAGGGAGATGAGAGGATCTGTATAGCCTACCTGCTTTCCTTAGTAATCTACTTTATAAAACGTGGAATTAGAATGGAAGTTTAAGGCGGGAAGCCATTTAAAAATTAGATGATAAATATTGGTAGGGTAAATCATGACAAGAATTATCCATAAGCAAATTAATTAGGGCATTACAAGAATTCCCCACAAAAAGAAACTCTGTAATGTTTTGGCAAAAATAACTTTTCAATTTCCTAACCAAGTATGTCTAGAGGCACTTTGCTCGCAATAATTTTTTTTTTAGGTCAGTTCCTTTTTATTATTATTATTTTTATTATTATTATTATTTTATTTTATTTTACAATATAATTTAATTCTACATATCAGTCACGGATTCCCTTGTTCTCCCCCCTCCCCTTCCCCCCCAGCCCACCCCCCATTCCCACCTCCTCCAGGGCAAAGACTCCCCCAGGATTGGGATCAACCTGGTAGACTCAGTCCAGGCAGGTCCAGTCCCCTCCTCCCAGGCTGAGCCAAGTGTCCCTGTATAAGCCCCAGGTTTCAAACAGCCAGCTCATGCACTGAGCACAGGACCTGGTCCCACTGCCTGGATGCCTCCCAAACAGATCAAGCCAATCAACTGTCTCACCTATTCAGAGGGCCTAATCCAGTTGGGGGCCCCTCGGCCATTGGTTCATAGTTCATGTGTTTCCATTCGTTTGGCTATCAAACCCAGGGCCTTGTGCTTGCTAGGCAAGTGCTCTACCACTGAGCTAAATCCCCAACCGCTCTTCATAATTTTTATGGAATATTTGTAATAATATGGCAGGCAGGAGGCCCTGGCTGGCCAGGCCAAGGTGTCCCCCGGGTGAGGGAAACATGCCATGCAGATGCGGTGGAGAGCTGAGACGTATGGGAAGTCACTCACACTTCAGGTACTGCATCCACATGGAGAGTGTTTATTATTAAGGATTTTTTTTTTTGGGGGGGGGGTTGAGACAGAGTTTATCTGTGTAGCTTTGAAGTCTGTCCTGTAACTCACTCTGTAGACCAGGTTGGCCTTGAACTCACAGAGATCCGCCTGTCTCTGCCTCCTGAGTTCTGGGATTAAAGGCGTGTGCCACTACTACCGCCTGGCTTATTATAATAGAAAGATAAGAAAAGAGGGAGAGAGAAAGAAAGAGAGAGGGGAGAAGCTGTGCACACCTCACCACAGGGAAGGGAGGGGGAAGGAGGGGTTTTTCCTTAAAGGAGGCTTTTACATCAGGACACAGGGTGACCCCAAGGGCGAGTCCAGAATGTTAACAATATTCGATAATTCACTGATTATCAAAGTCTATGAAAAAAAATTTCAAGACTTTGATGACATAAACATTTAAAACAAACTGC
Organism: Peromyscus eremicus; assembly: GCF_949786415.1. Lineage (NCBI taxonomy): Eukaryota > Metazoa > Chordata > Mammalia > Rodentia > Cricetidae > Peromyscus > Peromyscus eremicus. The sequence goes on along the minus strand of NC_081424.1, from coordinate 26,088,221 downwards.
AACTCTATTTTTCTGAATGGTTTTCTTACGTTCAATCACAAACCCAGGAGCTGTGTAGCTTACTCAAGCCAGTAATTGATAGGGAACTTATGTTTGCAGCTTAATTTTTGAATGTATTATGACACGTTTGAAAACGAAGCTGTCAAGTACAGCTATCTTAAAAGTGCTTAAAATCCTCCCCCAATTGGCCGTAATGGCTTCCTAAGTGGTGGTGGTGGCTGAGTAGCTGTCTGTCTAATAAAAAATTAGTTCTTTCTCATTTTATTCCACAAATCTAGATTTTTTTTTTAAAAAAAAATTAGTCTCTTGAACTATAACTCACATACCATGCAAGTGCCACTTAAATGTATAATTCAATAGGTTTCCATGCATCTACAGAGCAGCTGGACAACCATCACCACATTAAATTCTAAGCTGTTTCCATCACTCCCTGAAGAAATGCTGCATTAAACTCCTACACAAGCCTCCTGTGCTTACACGACCACTAATTTACATTATTTCTATGAAGTTTCCACTTCCTGCATTTCATATAAGTAGAATTATAAGACTATGTGGCCTTTTGTGATCAAATTCTTTCCCTTGACATAATAGTCCTCAAGTTTAGCTATATATATTTTTTTATCAATGCTTTATCCTTTTTCATTATTGAATAATATTTTTATTTGATATCACAGTTCATCTTCATTTGCTACATCATTGCACATGAGATCCACCCCAGAACAGAACTTTCTAGTTTGGTTATCAGCAGGACCATTCTTTATCATGTCAGTAAGGGAACACACCTTACATCTCCCATAGCCCTTGTTCAGTTATTTGGGACTTTCACTAGCCTTGTTATTTGCATAACTTCTTTGGGTTGTTGCACCAGCCAAATGAGATAAGGCAACCTAGAAGTGTTACCTCAGTTTCCCAGATGGGAACCTAGAGCACCAGGAGCTTAGTGATTTGTTTCTGGTCAGGGTGAGGACGAGGGCTGGAGGACTTGTGAGTTGCTTCTGCTGTCTACCAATGTTCCTCCTGTGGAGGAAGAACCTGAGTCTGCGGGTCATCATGGTGCCCTTGGGAGGCTAAGGCAAGAGCATTCAGGTTTGTGGCCAGCCGGAGCTAAACAGCATACTCTGAAAGAAGCAAGGTCTAAAATGAAAGCAAACAGTCAACAAAAAGATTCTGAATCTGTAGAGGCTGGCAACATGCTGCCCCACTGCTGGAGTCATAATTTCCATATTAGTGCAGAACACTTTTTTCTCCAGAAATAAATAGAGCATAAAGATTCTTTGTTTTATGGATGTGGAAGCAGGACAGAGGATGGAAACCCAGGGAAGAAGTAAGCAAACTGGTCACTAAGGCAACCCTTGAGTCACCAGCTTCAGAGGAGACACTCATCTGCCCCTTTCTGGCCAAGATGAAGTGGGCTGATACTGGCTGATATCCCAGAGGAAGTTGATGGGCAAAAAGCCACAGTGTGGAGCACTGATTAGTTATCACATCTTGGTCCTATGTGATCTCTGATGCCAAACATCAGACCCCCTTCCATTGGGGCTTTCCTTACCTGAATTTAGTGAAGTAGGAGTTTAATGAACTCTCTGGTTCCTCTCTAAGTCTATCAGAGCCAGGACTCCCAAGGTTGGTGAGGGAATCGTAAGTGGAGACAGAGCTAAGAACCAAGGCTGTCACTACTGAGGAGGCAAGCCTGGGAAGGGACTGGCTTTCTCTAGAGCAAGGCCCAAGGAGGGTGGGTCCCTGCTTGTCTATCATTCTTTCCTGACCAACAGTCCAGCAGCCACCTGCTGTGGCAAAAGCAAGCATATCTGAGGTAGCCAGTGCTTGGAAAAGGTGTCCCTGGACCCACTATGCCTCACTCCAGTCAGCCTTCAGTGTATTTCTCCAAGAGTCCACTGGAGATATTTCTGGAGAATTCTGGGGCCCAGTCACAATTTAGTTAACTACCCAAACTTGAGAGTTAATAGCAAACTAACTAATTCTTGTCTATGTTTTGTTTAGAAGTGAATTAATGTCATTTCTCAGAGACGTTTGTCTAGCTTGCCAAAGCCAGCAGGTACCTTCAGGTACAGCCCAAATGCAGTGTATTTCCCTCTTTTAAGATTGTGGACATCCTATGCCCAGAATAAAATCACGTGTGCACTAGAGTGCAGAGATCAAGAGCAATGACGCTAATTGCAAGCCTTTATCAAGTTGCTAGTTCACTGGATCCCATCCTCCTAATGTGTAAGGTGGGCAGCGGCTACACTTGATGTCTTGCCTGGCAGGGCTGTGTGAAGAATGGAGGTTTGAAACAAGTAAGTACTTGGAACAAGGCCTCCCACGGAGAAAATGCCCAAGACATTTCAGTGGCTCTCATGGCTAAAATAATTTTTAAACTGTTTTTATCATTCACATATTTAAAGCGACTCCACTAACTAACTAATACATTCCTAGTAACTACAATAACGTTCTATTATACTTGCTTGCTTTTTCATTTAATTCCTGTCAAGAGTTTAAAAGCCTTCTGTGGTTCTTTAGGAGAGAGAGAGAGAGAGAGAGAGAGAGAGAGAGAGAGAGAGAGAGAGAGAGAGAGAGAGAGAGAAGAGACAGGAAAATAGAATAAGGACTAGTTGGGGAGAGGAAAGGGTTCAGCAGGAGAGGGGGTGAGACACAAAAGAAGGTGACTAAGGTGAGTGCGATAAGAATTGTATTTTGCACATGTTATGCATCATTATTATATTGTATAGGCAACGTTATGAGAAGCTTAGTGTGGGAGTAAGAGAGAATTGGTGTTGTTACGGTTTGAATGGAAGTGTGCCGCACAGGCTCATGTGTGCAGTGAACACGTAGTTCCCAGCAGGTGGTGCTGTTGGGAGGCTGTGGATTCTTTAGGAGGTGGAAACTGGCTGGGTGAAGCGGTTCACTGTCAGGTAAACTTGGATGGTTATAGCTAGTCTTCCAGCCTTTCTTCAGATCCAGCCTGCACTCCACCTCTACTTCCTGGTTGACCAGGAGTCCCAGTCCTATACTATCATTGCTGGGTATCCTGCCGTGCCTTCTCCATCATAATGGACTATATCTTCTCAAATTGTAAGCCAAAATAAATCCCCTTTCCCTGAAGTTATTTCTGTTTGGTACTGAGATGAGAAAAGTAACCAAAACAAGCGTTAATTATGTAAAGAAATGTCTAGTCTTAGGTTTAAAAAATATTCTAAGCCAAATGTGACATGTATACTCCAGGAGGACCTCTTTGTATAATTGAAGTATGCTTATCATTTTCTTCTTTGTATAAATTAATCATTTTATTTTAATTGACAATAATTATGCTTATTTGTGGTCTTTTTTATGTGCACATTCTAAAAAGATCCAACTAAGCTAATTTACACGTCCATCTTGAGCCAAATTACATTATTCAAGATAATATACTTCAAAATTGGTGGGTGATTTACTAATTCAATGTATACATTGCATGTCCCAGGATCTTCCCATTACAGAAGCAAGAAACATTTAACATAAGTTATCTGGTAGTCGTCTGATGACAATCCTAAGCCTTGCCTCCCTGTTACCAAGCAATAGTGAGGCTGGGACTATTTTGACATCTTTCCTGTCCAAATACATCTATGTTCATGACCTATTCACACTGTTGAATGTAAAGAAGATGGGAAGCAAAGGACCTGAGTCCACTGACTTCCCTAGATAATAGGAAGCCCCAGCAGCTGCCACCACTGAGCTATGATTTGTGTCAGAATTATAAGGGTTAGTAGCAGACAGCAGGTCATTCAGAAAGGCCAAGAGAGTGGAAGATGAGAGATTCTCTTGCTCTTTGGGGAGGAGAGGGGGCTGAGACCGGTGTTAGATAAAAGTCAGCACTTTCGCCAATTTTAAACGTACAGTTTTCTGACAAATGTATGCCCAATGCTGCACAATCATCATCACCCTTATCTACAGATCTTTGTCTTCATTGCCTTTGAAGTCAATCTTGGCTCATTTGGGGAGTGTGGAAATTGAGAAAGGAAGCAAAATAGATAAAGCTAGACAGTATGTCCTTTCCATTTCAAATGACCATTTTCTTTCCTTAAGATTCCTATTTTAAAAAGGGGGGAGACACAGAAGCTATTTTTTTCTTGAGCTTTTCATGTCCTTTTTTGCCTTAAAATATTTGAATATAATTCCTGAGAAGGAACATGAATTTTCAGATATATTTGTACACATATCCATCCTGCAGAAATGCTGAAAATACTGAAGCACAGCAATTGCTACTTGTATTGCTTTACATTGAGAAACTAGGACAGGAAAGATGTCTCAGCAATTAAGAGGGAGTACTGACCTTCCGGAAGATTTGAATTCAGTTCCCAGTACCCCACCTGTAACGGCAGTTCCAGGGGATATAGCACCCTTGTAAGACGAATTGCTAAACAGTCTTATTAATAAAAACCCTGGATCCAGATACTGGGGTGATAGCTGAGAGATCAGATGAATAGAACAAGTCATAGTCAACCTCACCTTACCAACTCCTTAGCCAACAGAGAGAGAGCTACTTCCTGTATACCCATGCCTATATACCTTTCTGTGCCCTGCCGTCTTACTTCCTCTCTCTGCCCAGCAACATCACTTCCTCTTCCCACCCAGCTCTATCACTTGCTGTCTGTATGTACAGACCTCCAGACCTCTATGGTTAACTAGTGCTGGGATTAAAGGTGTGTGCTGCCACACCTGGCTCTGTTCCCAGTATAGCCTTGAACTCGCGGAGATCCAGATGAATCTCTGCCTCTTGAATGCTAGGATTAAAGGCGTGTGCTACCACTGCCTGACCTCTATGTTTAATAGAGTGGCTGGCTTTTTCCTCTGATCCCCAGATAAGCTTTATTGGGATGCACAAATAAAACATCACCACACACCCTCTTCTGGATTCTGAGGGCAACTGCACTCTAATGGGAGGATCCCCACAACACATATACTCACACATGCACATTCCCAACACACACACACACACACACACACACACACACACACACACACACACACAATTAAATAAATAAATAAATAAATAAATAAATAAATAAATAAATAAATAAATAACAATAAATTACAAGGCTGGAGAGATAGCTCAGGTGTTTGGACCACTTGTTGCTCTTGCAGAGGACCTAGGTTTAATTCACAACACTCTTATGGTGACTCACAATCATCTGTAACTCCAGTTACTGGGAACTGATGCCCTCTACGAATCTCTGCAGGCACCAGGCATGCACGTGGTGCACATACTTATGTGCAGAAAAGACATTTATACACATAAGATGAAAAAAATTAACAAATTCTTGAAAATTCTAAAAATATAAGTAAATAAGAATTAAAAATTCTAAAATAAAGAAGTAAATTATTTTAGAGCCTAGTTGAGAGGGTTGGGATTCCTTGTGCCCTCTTTTTCCAAATCATGCAGAATCACAGAAAGAAGCTGTAGCCTCAGAGAACATGTTGGCTTATATTCTTATTTATTTATTTATTTGGTAATATTTTCATTTAGAAGAATTTACTAAGCAACCAGCTATAGCTGGAAGTTTCTCCGGTTGCTCCCGGCCCAGTGGTCTGGATGAATCTCTCTCACTCATAGTCCCGCAGCCACTCATAAAAAAAAAAAAAATCACTCAGAGGCTTAATATTAATCACAAACTATATGGCCTATGGCAGGCTTCTTGCTAGCTAGCTCTTATAACTTAACTCAATCCATTTCTATTAATCTATGTATCACCACGTGCTCTGTGGCTTTCCCTGTGTCCCACATGCTGCTCCCTGGATGGCGGGCTGGTGTCTCCCCAACTCCACCCTTCTTCTCTCTGTAACTCTGCTTTGATTTCCTTGCCATAAGCCAAAGCTGCTTTATTTATTAGCCAATGGGAGCAACACATATATTCACAGTATACAGAAAGATATCCCACAGCAACTGGCTGCATAGATTAATGAAATATGCAGTCTACCAGGAGATATGTGTGAGGAGAGTGATTAAAGGTTCAACTAAAAAGTCAATCTAAATGAATTTTCATCAGTTTTGATGGTGGTAAAATCGATATTAAAAATGGTGAATAAATTGGTAAACATTATATACACATATAGAGATAGGGAGATGTGCAGAAACATGTATCTTAAGAACGCTGATCATAATTCATTTCTTAGGAGTTACTTTAGGAGAATGACCAGAGAAAAGTTAGCACACTAAATAATTATCATGAGAATACAGCTAAATGTCAGAAATGATTGAAATTAATGTTCAAAAATGGGAAGTAGTAAAGTATACTACAGATGATTTATCTGGGGCAATATTACATAGCAGTTATAAAATGTTGATAAAAAATGTTTAGGACATGTAAAATGTACCATCACCGGCAGTCAAGTAAAAAAAAAACAAACTTATTTTTCCATGTAGTGTCATTTCAATGATGTAAAAACAAGCATAGATAAAAGCTGATTGTATCTGTTCATAAGAATCGAGATTCCCACATTCAGATTCCCACATTCAAACCAACTGGGTTGTTTCTGTGCACAAGGTTCTATTTTATGAGAAAGAAATAAATCACGAGTGACTGAATTAATGTGAAGAATTTGTTTAGAAGTGCACATCCCATGGCTGGTCTGCGGGGAGTGAGTTTATTCTCCCAAAGCTCTTAAAAAACGACATGTTTAATGTCGGCCCAGAGGCTTGTTACACTCAAAGGCGCCTTCTGAATCAAGAATGTTTTTGCTCAATATGGTTTTAATACTAGGTGTGTATGGTGTCTTCTAACTTTGAAAATTAGTCATCTCTGTACATGACGTGTATGAATCTTACGTAAACAGTGGAGCCAACTAAGCAGACAGCACACTCTCCCACTTTTATGGTTAAACCGAGACTTGCAGTTTTATGGAAGCAAGTTTTGTTCAGTCAAGAAATTAAATTTTTTTTTTATTAATATTTACTTAATTAGTGGATCTCGCTTGGCTCCACACAGACTCCCACATGAGAAGGTCTATGTGTAAATAATGAGACTAAGCCATTGTCTTTGGGCAACTTCCAATATCAACTTATGCCAACTTTGAAGGGACAATTTCCACTGTTACCAAATGGGACAGTGAGACTGGAGACAGACCACCAGTGTGCCTCACACAGGCCACTGTGTCTTCCCCGTGAATCTTCCCAGTGTGACCAATGGAAGCCTGGCATTGCTGAAGGAAGAGAAAGGCTCTTTTTCGTATTGCAAGCCACCACATGTTTTGAGTTGATGCCGATGCTTTCAAGGGTTAGCAAAGTGGCCACAGGGCTTTGCTTGTTGATGAGCCTTTGGACGGGCTTCTGAAGACTGTTTCCCATGGCCATTTGGGGTATTTTAACAGCTTTGTTTGCAATTAGGCATACATATGGCCTAGCATCAAATATGGGTTCTGAATTGGAGACAAAGGTTTAAATGGGCTGCCAGAGATGTTTCCCTTCAAAGTGTGTCCAAAACAGCAGGTTCCAGGTGTTTAGAGAACCTTTCTGGTTGTGTGTGTGTGTGTGTGTGTGTGTGTGTGTGTGTGTGTGTGTGTGTTTTATTCTGGAGACAAGGTTCTCTGGGTAACAGCCTCGGCTGTCCTAGAACTCACTTTGTAGATCAGGCTGACCTCAAACAGACAGAGATCCAACTGCCTCTGCCTCCCAAGTGCTGGGATTAAAGGTATGCCATCACACCCAGCAAGAACCATTATTTTTGATTAGTGACCCAACATCTGATACCTGAGCATCCCCAGGTCCTTACTCACTCTTAGACCTTTCCTAGTTTTTACCACATCAATCCCCTGTGTAGCTGCATTCCAGTGGTTGAATCACTTGGGATCTGCCCTAGACTCCAAGCAATAAAACAACTATCTTTATAACTCAGTTTCTCTGGAAGAGGAATCATTCTTGGTTTAGTGTGTGAGGTGGCTAACATTTTACCGAGGAGCTGATACCAGGTGTGCTGGTTCCAGTGAAGATGGAACAAGTCTCTGTGATGGAGGCCCCTTTATATGTGAGTTACAGGGATACAGATCCTGGAGTTGCAGGGATACATGAACGAGTATACATTACTTGATTACAAACTGTAGTGCCTGGATGGGAATATACATGGCTCGAGCAGGTAAAGTCTGTTCAGAGGACAGCTGGATTTAGATAAAACAATTGTAGGAGATTTGAAGCAGGTCTTACTTGGAGATAGATTACTCGTACTTTTGCTTTGGAGGATGGCACTGTCTGATACAACCAAACAAAGTGCTGTGCACCGGGAGTAATGACAGGGTTTGAACATGCACAAACTTGCGGCTCCCCAGGCATAGCAGTGGGCCACGTATAGACTTATAGCCCCAGAGGACTCCCTCATTCTTGATTAAGGAAACTTCTCCGCAGTTAACAATGGTTAATGCAGAGTCCTGGCAGGTCAAGGTACTTACAAGTAACTATTGAGTGTCCAACCTGACATCACCACCCTTCCTCTACAGCCCAAGGAACATCCATCATAAAGGAAGGAGCCCAAGGATGGGCTGTTAAATGATGTCTTACAGGGATGGCAAGGCTATGGTACTCATCAACTCACGGCGTCTGCAGTTGCCTCTTGTAAGGGTTTCTTAAGACTGGACCTCTAGATATTCAGTCATAGGTGGTAGAGGGGATCATGAGGCACTAACTGCACTTCCTATGGGAGCTAAAGGAAGTCAAGGGCTGCTGGGAGACAGGGAGTCGTTGTCCTCAGTGGTAAAGCCACTGGTGAATTACTCACGCTCCAGAGGATAGTTTCACTCCCATGCCCAGTCAGGAGGTCCTGAATAAACCAAATGTGTCACAATAAATAAATAAATAAAGATTAGAAAGTTGGGGTGGGGGGCATGGTGGGAGGGAAAAAATGGGCATGGGAGAGGGAGACTAGAGAGAGAAGTCTGGCCAATATGTACCGTACACATGTATGGGACTGTCAAACAGTAAATTAGTAAAAATAAGAAGGATGCGAAGTCCTCTGTCTTCAACAATGTGAGCTCTTCTGAGAAACAGGACAAGGAACAAAGCTTTGTATGCTCAGTAAGGATGCCCCCAGCTCTTAAAGGGATAGTTGAAACCGTAGCTTGTCTTAACACACACACACACACACACACACACACACACACACACACACACGAATAATCCTTCCTTCAACTGAGTGTTTATGGTTTTATGTTTTTTTTAAATTTATTTATTCTATAAACACTTATCAAGAATCTGCTCTGTCCCAGACATTCTGCTTAGTTGCTGGGAATGCAAGAAGAACAGGATCTCTGACCCAAAGAGGCTGGAGTCACAGAAGTCTAAATAAATAGACAATTAAAACACGATGTCCCACAAAGCATCCCCATTGCATTTTTTTATTTAGATGTCTGCTTCTATTTATTTAGCTGACTTAATTTGAACTATATGTGTACAGCGTCTGAGTCTCCTGGATGTATTCAGTTCCCTAGCATCTGGGACACATCCTTTGCACTTAAACACATTGAAATTACTTTAATTAAGTAAGTCAAGTAAGAGTGTAGCTGTAGTGTCTCTATTTAGATTTTGTTCATTTTATTATAAGACTCTTTTGGAAAAAGTAGTGTGTACATTTAATCTAAGTTGACCCAGGCAGATCGGACTCTGAACGTTGAGACCATTTCACAGGAAAAGCCTGGAGTCTGGTTTGGTAACATGTAATATTGTTCTATAAGCTGTCAAGTAGTGTGATTAGCCTCATAAAATTAAAAAGAAAATGCTAGCAGGTATTGTGGTAAACAGTTACTACATTTATCTGCTTAACCTCTCCTCCTTGGGGAAATGCCTTTTCCTCAGTCCACGTGACTGCCATGCCCCCTTGTCTAGCTTTAGGTGGGGATTCATGACTGAGGCTAGACTAGACAGACTGTCTCTTGGGAACTGCGATCTTGAATATATAGTCCTGTACTGAAGGCCTTTGGGGTGTCAGCATTGTCCAGGAGAGTTGTGATGGCTAATATTCACCGACAACTGGACTGCATTTAGGATCACCTTGAAAACACATGGGAAAGTAAAGTTGTGCTGAGCAAGGCTGTTTAATCCACAAGTGTGGAGAGGAAAGGAAAGGAAGGTTCCCATGTCCTCACTGAGTTTTACAACCACAAGTACTCTCGAGGGAAGCCCAGAAGTGTGAACTGGATGGAAACAGGTCTGGTGGTACAGATCCCCTCATGCTTTGGGATGACATGGCTGGGATTCTGAGAGGCGCTGAAGAATCTACTTCCAGCTGTGACCAGCTGACCATTCACCCTAGACAGAATTTCAGATGTGTTTTATTTTCTTAATGTGTCATTAATGACAAATGCTGGAAAGACACAATAGGAGACAACTGGGAGAGGAGAGGGGAGAGGGAGTACACAATCTCAGGTTTTAGGTGGAAATTCTCGCCCCACATTGGGCACCATTGGAATTTCATCCAATCCAAGCCTCCACAGCCGCTCAGACCCAAATAAACACACAGACACTTTTATTATTTAAACTGTTTGGCCTAATGGCTCAGGCTTCTTGCTATCTAGTTATTATATCTTATATTAACCCATTTCTGTTCATCTGTAAGTTGCCACGTGGCTCACGGCTTACTGGTACTTTACATCTTACTTCTCATGCAGCGGTGGCTGGCAGCCTCTCCTTACTCAGCTTTTCTGTTCCCAGAATTCTCCTCTCTCTCTCTCTCTGTCCCATCTATACTTCCTGCCTGGCAACTGGCCAATCAGCACTTTATTTATTAACCAATCAGAGCAACACATTCACAGCATACAGATATTCACAGTAAGTGAGCCTTAGACCCTATTGTACAGATAACTGCATGTCAGGTGTGTTAAGCAGGTGTTTTTTGTCACTGTGATAAAATACCCGGGGGAATCAACTTAAAGAAGGGGAGATTTATTTGAGTTCATGGTTCCTGAGGTTTTAGTTCAGGTACTCTTGGTTTCATTGTTTCTGGGACTGTGGTGAGGCAGAACACCAAGTCTGGGTGCTCATGGTGAGCTCACTGCTTACATCATGGTGGCCAGAAAGCAAAATGAGGGAATTGGCTTTTGTAATGAAGCACTTTTACCAAAGTTCATTACTTTACAAATACCCAGGTAGATCAATCTCCCAGCAGCCCTATATCTGAACAATGCTGCTTAGGAGACCCAGCTTTAACACATGAACTTGGAGGGTATACTGAATATCTAAACCACAACATCAGGACTTTGGTTATTTCCCAGAAGTCAGAGAAGAATTACCAGTGAATTTTGATTGATATAAGATCAGCATCATCATGAGACTGTGAACTCTTAGATCGAAGAAAACAAATAAAAGCCATTTAAGTCACCTATTCTCAGTCTATGATTGAGAAGAACTCATCCTAGCATTGATATTTGGAAACTTTTTCAAAAATTCTCTTTTTTCTTTGCAGACAGATCCATCTGATGGGCTATATCATTTCCGTGCTTAGAGTCCTCTCCAAGAGAATGAATCTAGCTTTTGATGGTTACACAGGGATTTCCCTATATATGAACTACCTGAGACCATGGTAATCTGTTTTCACATTAAAAGTGCCGTGGTCATTAAGTTAACAAACACTACAGACTCCTGCAGTCCTCACCCTTGAGCTGATTACTGTCCCTCTATTTTGTACCTTATCATGGTAATTAGACCCTCCAAACTAGCATCCAAGATTTCCTCTGTTGTCATTGACATCAGGATCCTAATTCTACAACATTGTCCCTTCTCTTCCTCTCTAGCATAGCCACCCATGCACTTCATTGGAACTCTCTAAGGACAACAGTTAGTCTTCTGTTACCAAGGTATTTCTAAGTTATGGAAGTGTCCTGAAAATCTTCCGAGTGGAGGTAGGAATAGGGAAAGAATGGAGGTAGTTACATGGACTATACAAAACAGATTTAGTCCAACATTCCAGCCTCTCTAAGATTCCAGGATCCTGTTCTTGCCTTGGCAGGATAGCCCAGTGGGTGAGTGCTGTGGGATGTCTTTCTGTACGCTGTGAATATATGCTGTTCCCATTGGTTAGTAAATAAAGCTCTTTTGGTCTATAGCAAGAAAGCATACAGCCAGTTGGGAAATCCAAATACAGAGAGAAGAAGGGCAGGGTGAGGGAGATGCCAGCCACTGCCCAAGGCGCAGCAAGATGCCAGCAGACCAGTAACGCCACGGCCAAGTGGTAACTTATAGATTAATAGAAATAGGTTAAGTTATAAGAGGTAGCTAGCAAGAAGCTTGAGCCATAGGCCATCTAGTTCGTAATTAATATAAGCCTCTGAATAATTATTTTATAAGTGGCTGAGGGACCTTGGGGCCGGGTGGGACCAGAGAAACTTCCAGCTACAGTTAAGGCATTGGCCTTGCAAGCACAAAGATCAGAGTTTGATCCATAGAAACCATATAATAAAAGCCAGATATGGTGTGTATGTTTATAATCCCAGTTCTGGGGAGATAAGAGACAGACTGATTCCTGGGGCTAGCCAGCTTAGCCTACTCCAGGCCATGAGAGACCTTGCCTCAAGAAAATAAGGTAAAAAGTATCTGGAGAATGGCGTCTGTGGTTGTCCTCTGCCCTCCAGGTATCATGCACATACATGCACGTGCACTCACACACAGATGCACATGAGCATGCATGTGCACACACAAACATATACATGTACTCCTTGTTCTTTCAGAGTCTGTTGTGGTGTTTTGACCTCACTTACTGGCCCCATTCATCAGCAAAAGAGTCAATTCTGCAGTGATTTTCAGCCTCTAGACTATTAAAATTTTCTGGAGTGCTGGGCAGTGGTGATGCATGTCTTTAATTCCAGAACTCAGGAGGCAGAGCCAGGCAGATCTCTGTGAGTTTGAGGCCAGCCTAGTCTACATAGCGAGACCCAGGACAGGTGCCAAAACTACACAGAGAAACCCTGTCTCGAAAAAACATATATATATATATATATACATATATATACATATATATACATATATATGTATATATATGTATATATATGTGTGTGTGTGTGTATACATCTATCTATCTATCTATCTATCTATCTATCTATCTATCTATCTATCTATGTATTATGATGCATACATCAATACCCTGAACAATTATACCAGTATCTGCAGGGATAGATTTTTTAAAAATTTGTGTTTTTTTAAAGGTGGTTCCAACATCTTACCAAAAGTGAGAACCACTATGTTAAGCTTAGAGTGGGTACTCACAACTCATATCAATATACACAACCCCATCCAACATTGCATTTAGGGTTCACTGAGCCAAACTGTTTCTACCTACATGTCTCAGTTCTACTTTGTGTTTCTATATGACATAATGTCTAGGAATTCATAATGAATAAATATTTATCCAAAAAAATGTTTAGACAGTTTAGAGTTCTAGGGATTGTGAGGTTTAAGATCAAGATACCAGCATCTGCAAATAATGATGGACAAAGAGAAGGACTCTACACTGTAGAAGAGTGGAAATGTGAAAATTCATTTCTGCAAGGCTTTTTTACAGTGCCACTGAGGCCCTGACTCTCAACTCCACTGCCTTTTGGAAGGGACAAAACAGCCAAATTATAGCACCATGTTTTTCAGGATCCTGATTATAATGAACTAAATTTTGTTCCTCTACAACCTACACTCAGATTTATATATTGAGTTTCTATCCAAATACCTCACAATGTGATTGTATTTGTCAATAAGGTCTTCAAGAAGTAATTAAGGGGAAAAGTCATAAGGATAGGCCTTAATCCAATATGACTGAAGAAATAGAAGAACGACCTAGTGAGGAAACAGAAAATGGCCATCCACAGGCCAATGAAAGAAAACTCAGAATGAAACCCACTCTGTCCACACCTTGATACTGAACTACAGTGTGGTGGTGGTGTGTTCCCCAAAATATTGTGCACCCTAATAAACTTATCTGGGGTCAGAGAACATAACAGCCACTAGATACAGAGGCTAGAAAATGGTGACACTCATGCCTTTAGTCCTAACATTCCAGAGGCAGAAATCCTCTGGATCTCTGTGTGTTCAAGGCCACACTGGAAACAGCCAAGCATGGTGACTCACGCCTTTAATCCCAGGAAGCGATGGCAGAAAGCAGAAAGGTATATAAGGCGTGAAAACCAGAAACTAGAAGCATTTGGCTGGTTAAGCTTTTAGGCTTTTGAGCAGCAGTTCAGCTGAGATCCATTCGGATGAGGACACAGAGGCTTCCAGTCTGAAGAAACAGGATCAGTTGAGGAACTGGCGAGGTGAGGTAGCTGTGGCTTGTTCTGCTTCTCTGATCTTCCAGCATTCACCCCAATACCTAGCTCCAGGTTTGATTTTATTAATAAGTACCTTTAAGATTCATGCTACACTACAGAACTTTGAGAAAATTAAAATCTGCTTTTCATGCCCTCTACTCCATGATATTTACTGTACCAGCCCTGGCAATCTATACATCATTCATAAACATTTGCGAGATCTTGAAACTCACTTGGTGAATGGGGAGAATCTCCTTCAGAAGCAAGCCTACAATTTTTCTAAAGCATGTTGGGATTCATCTTGGGTGTTTGGGTGTGGAGGTGAAGATAAACCTTGAGGAGAACTGGCAGCACCATCTGAAGGAACATCGGCTTTTGAACTCACTGGAGGATCTCTGAGTAGGAATGACTTACTACTTTCCCAGTGGGCAGGAAGGGCTGCTTGGCGTGTTATCTATTGCTATCTTTGTTTGGTTATTTATTTTTGAGAAAAAGATTATTTTGGCTCATAGTTTTAGATGTTTTATTCCACAGCTACTTGACTTTGGGCCTGTGATGAGATTGTCCATCATAACGGAAGGGTTTGACAGTGGAAAGGCTACTCATCTCATGGACGCTGGGATGAAAAGACACCAAGAGCAGAAGGGTCCAGAGAGAAGATATATCCTCGAAAAAGTATGCCCCGAGTGACCCAGGTCCTCTAACTAGCCTTGTCCCCTAATAGTTCATTCAGCGATGAACTTGCCAGCAGGTTGACCCATTCATTGATGATGTTACGGCCTTCATCATTTAACTGCCTCCCAAGAGCACCATCATCTGGGAATACGACACTTCATATCCAAATCATAGCATCCCACTGCTGTCCCTGAAAGGCATGTGTTAGAGCTGTGGACCAACAGCCGTGGCTTAAATCTGGAAAGGATAGATTGCAAACTGTTTAGCCCTCCCCATGACCCATTGAATCAGAGACTCCGAGGACCCAGCCAACAAGGTCACCCAAGGCAGTGATTCTCAAACTTATTACCTGAAGGGAGTTCCTTCCTCTCTCCAGAGTTCTTTCTCACTTTTCCTTAGTAAGTCTCCATTCCTTTGCTGACCTGGGAGAACCACTTCTCTGAGTGGTAGCAGTCTTTGATCGGTATGGAAAAAAGATGCGGGTACTAGTCCAGGGAGAAGAAGACTCTTGTCGGAGAGCATGCCTAACCAGAAGGAGACCACAGGGAAGTAACAGCCGGCTTCTCTTTCTACCCTTGCTTCTTTCTCAGTCTCTTCCTCTAACTGATCAAGAAGAGGCCAGCTGGCAAAGGCATCCAATGGTACAAGACAAAAAGCAAAGAAGATTTAGGTAATGAGACCAAGAGAATATAAGTAGCAGAACATGGCATTCTAATACACCCGCAACAATAGCAGCAACAACATCTAACTAACCAAACAAAACCTCAATTAATCACAATAGAGTTCAGCTCTGCAGTTCAACCTTTTCTAGAACTCAACTACAGTCAAATGACTTGTCAGCGAAGGAGCCAATACAAGAGCCTGTGTTTTTGATGCTACACACTTGCTCTTGCTACAGAGTCAAGAGGATTTCAGGCTGGATAATCTGGAAGTACCGTATGTTGAGAAATATGACTTAAGTTTATGTTCATATGTTGAGGGTGTCAGTAGGGAGGTAATGGAGGCTGGGACAGCAATTTAAAGGCTATTGGAAAGGATTCTCATTATGAAACTATAAAACACAGGACCAAGGAATAGAAGCAGGAGCAGAAATGAAGGGATGGATAAAGGAGGTCCTTAAAGGAATTGCTGCGCTCTCCTAGGTGAAGACAGAGTGGGATGAGGTTCATTAAAGGCTGATGAATCCTGCATGGGGAGCGTGCTTAGGATATGCAGAATATGAATGCAGGGGCAGAAATGTGAATTTTTCTAAATGAAGCATGAAAGGGAGGACCAGGTCTTAAGTGGCAGAGAAACAAAAGCCAAGTAAGTTATACTGATATATGCACCTGCTGCTGCATGGCTGCTGCATGCTTGTATGGCTTCTGGCAGGGGCTGTGTGTGCCACTCTTCTCTCTATACCTCAAGTGGCCCCCTTATGACAGCATACACTCTAAAAGGCACCTGGCAAGGGTTTAGGCAGTAAGAACAATGCCAAGGCCAACCTGAGATGCCAACCTGAATGTACCAGAGTGGTATCAGGTGCTCCTGGGGCTGACACTTAATTCTACCATTGGATCTGGGCAACCCTGAACACATTCAGAATCTCTAAGAGCCTATGAACTCTTGATTGGAAATAAGGTAGATAATACCCAAGTCTTTGCTGCTATTTATTGTTATTATTACTATTGTTGTTGTTGTTGTTGTTATTTTGTTTGTGTGTATGTGTGGGCGTGTGTAGAAGCCAATAGTTGATGTTGGGAAACCTTCCTCTATGGCTCTCCACCTCAAAGGAGTCAGGGTTCTTTCACTCACCCTGAAGCTTATGATTTCAGCTATACTGATTAGTCAGCAAGCCCAACTGTAGACAAATTTCTAAACAGTCTTATTAAATAAAAAACTTGGAGCCAAATATAGAGGTGAAAACCTGAGAGATCAGGGAAATAGGGAAAGCCACAGCTAACCTTACCTCACCAGCTTCCAAAATCAAGATACTTCCTGTCTACCCACACCTATATGCCTTACTGTTCTGCCATCTGATTTGCTCTTTGTCCAGCTACATCACTTCCTCTTCCTGCCCAGCTCTGTCCCTTCCTGTCTGTCTACACAGACCTCCAGAACTCCATGGTTAGTGCTGGAATTAAAGGTGTGTATCACCTTGCCTGGCTCTGTTCCCAGTGTGGCCTTGAACTCACAGAGATCCAGACAGATCCCTGCCTCCCAAGTGAAAGGATTAAAGGTGTGTGCTAACATTATGTGACTTTTGTGTTTACTTTTTCCTCTGATCTCTAGACAAGCTTTATTTATTAGAGCACAAATAAAATATCACCACACCCAACCCAGAAAGAGTCTCAGTTTTGATATGGAAAGTGCCAGGAGAGTGAAAGAAGAGTCTGTGAAATCAAATCTTAGGAAACCGGTGCAGGTGGTGATGCACATCTTTAATCCCAGCACCGGGTAGGTAGAGGCAGGTGGATCTCTATGAGTTTGAGGCCAGCCTGGTCTACAAAGCAATTCCAGGGCAGCCAGAGCTATTATACAGAGAAACTCAGTTTCAAAGACGGGGGGGGGGGGGGGGGTGTAAGGACAGGGCAATCTCTGTGGTGAGAGTGGGTTGCAGATTTATTCAAGCATATTTTTCCCTCCTTGTTTGCTTAAAGAGTCAATAAACACTTTTTCTAAGGTGTGCACTGAGGATTACAAAAAGCAATAAGGTGATGCTTTGCTAGGTCAAGTCCTCACGCACATTTTTAGAGTCCCTTGGAATTATCAAAAGGAAGGGAAATCTTCAGTTTCTTACTTAGAAGACGTCTTTCTGGTGAGCCTAATTTTCCTGCGACTCTTCTTCAGGGATTGGTAGGAAACACAATATTGATACTATTTAAGAGAAGACTAGCCCACAATGTACTATTTAAGAGTAGGCTAGCCCACAATATTCGTACTATTTAAGAGAAGGCTAGCCTCTAAACTGAACGTGTGGATGCAGAGGCTGTTCTTGTTCTCACTAAAAAGAGCCATGCCCTGGCAGTTAATCATCACTTTCAACTTGGCTAGATTTAGTATCCTGGGAAATATACTTCTGAGTGTGACTGTAAGAGTGTTTTTTAGGAAGGATGGATAGAAGAGGGAAGACCCACCCAAATGTGGGTGCCACCACCCCATGTGTTAGGAGACCTGACCAAATGAAAGATGGAGAAGGAGAGAGCCGGCTGGGCACCGACACTTCCATCACTCCTGATCCACCTGTGATGTGGGATAGCTGCTACCACCACAGCTGTGCGTTCCCTGCTATGAAGATGTGCACCTCCAGACTGTGAGCCAGAACAAGCCTTCCCCGCCTTCATGAAGCTGCTCCTTGAGAGGCTGTAGAATTAGAATTCAGAATGCAGAATTCAATTCCTGAGAATTTAGTCATAGCAATGAAAAAAATAACTATTAAAAATATTAAGACATTCTTCCCCCCCACCCCCATTTCCCATTTGTTTTCAAGCTCTTCATGTTCAGGGTACTAGGTAAATTCAGAATAAGCCAAAAATTGAGTTTCAAGAGATCTCAACAGCTTCCTGAGTGTTCTAGTACACAAAGCTAAGAGGCAGGCTATGAATTGCTGTTCCGTAGTGCTGATGAAGCAATCGTAGCTGAAAACTGAGAAGCTGTGTGACAGGCGCGTTAATCATGTTTACCGCAGTTGTCGCGCTGGGTTTATGCTTAAGAAACAAAAACAACTAAGATTCAGAGAGCTGTTAGCTTTACAGTCAGTTGCTTCACAACATGTGTTATTCAGTCTTCAGAGTAACTTGAAGGCTGAACATGTCCATTTTACAGACCAGGAAACAGAGGGCTCCAACTGCCCAAGTCACCGGGACAGTAAGAGGCAGACTCGGACCTGGAACACAACTCAGCCTAGCTACAAAGCTTGGATGGTTTCCATTGTACTTTTGTTTTATTTTTATTTATTTTACTTTTGGAGAAAGGGTTCTTGCCATGGAGCTCTGGCTGCCCTGGAATTCACTCTGTGGGCCAGGCTGGCCTTGAACTTACAGAGATTCACGTGCCTCTGCCTCCCAGCTGCTGGGGTTAAAGGTGTGCACTCTGGTGAGCAGTCACCAAGAAAGCTGTCACCACCAGGAGAAGTGTGCTCCATCTGAAATGAAGATGAGGCGTGAAGGACCCTGAGAAAAGCGGATGTACCATCAGTCCAGGTTAGTCTCATAAAGCAGCACCTGACTGTGCTCTGGAAGGTGATGGTGACAAAGGGGGACTCTTGGCCTCTCATCAAAATTTTCTTGGGCCAATCATTTTCCTAAATTCCGTCATTGAAAACATTTGTTCTTAGAACTGGAGAGAATGACCGGTGTTTAAGAGTGTGTATTGCTCCTGCAGAGGACTCAAGTTTGAATCCCAGAACCCACAGTAGCCAGTTAACAACTGCCTGTAACTTCAGCTCCAGGGGCCAACTTTTTCCAGCTTCTGTGGGTACCTGCATTCATGTGCACATACCTGCACACACACATAACTTAAAAAAAATTTTAAGTTGTTCAGATCACTGTTAGTAGCTGGATATGATGGTTAATGCTTGTAACCTCAGGATTTGAGAGGTAGAGGATGGAGGATCAAGAGTTCAAGGCTAGTCTTGGTTACATAATGAGTTCAAAGACAGTCTGACCTAAATGAGACCCTAATTAAAAATAACAACAAAAAAAAACCCCAAACAAACAAAAAAAAAAACTAAAACTGTATCACTGTTAGTATGCCTTTAAGAAATATCACACACTTAGCCCTATACATACATTGGCAACATTTTGTTAATTAGTATTTGGCAGTTGCTTTTGTCTGGGATGTCTAGTTAATTGTGAAATGGAGCAGGAAGAAGTGACAGGCAGAGGGAAAAAAAATTATACTCTGTTAGGTAAAGAGAAAGTTTGGGGATAGACACTATCCCAGGTTGGCAAGATGGGGGCAGGCAATAAATCTGCTGTGGAAGAAATTAGTGGAAGTGAAGGGGAAAGATGCTGTAATCAGGGAAAGGGACTATCAAAAGTTTACACTCCTCCTGTAATTTTTAGCTTAATATTTACAGTGAATTGGGGATTAAGACAGATGTGACGGGAAATCAGATTTGGAGCAGAGAATACTAATTAATCTAGTAATGTCTAGCTTAACTTGGAAAGGGATGGGAAGGCCAGGGAGCTATTACCCTCCCAAAATACAGGCCTGGGGAGACAATAAGCCTGGAGGTTGATAATAGAAAATCCAGGCTGACTGGAAGATTAGAAGAGTCTGGAGACTCGTCACACAGGTGGGAGCCTTCTCCTGCAGTGAACTGGGCAGCTGGAGACAGCAGGATAGGACCACCCTGAAAAGACATACATCCTGAAGAGCAGTTACCCCTGCCACCGCTGTGCCATTAAGGAAGGACATTTCTGTCAACAGAGCTGGGAAGACGGCCTGGTGTGTCCAGCTGGTCCTCCCACTTGACCCGTGGCACCTCCTCTCTGATGGAGACCATGAGCTACTCCCCGGTCACCACTTGTTGAGTGTTGAAGTGTTAGTCCCATAATCCAGCCTACAAGTGGTTAGCTATACGGGTGCATGGAAGTGCAGTGCAAATTCCAGCCCCTTCGATAAGTCATTCTTGGTCTGAGGCTTCGCCTGATCAAAAGGTGCAGACTGGGATTAAGATTCCAGATAAGTAAAGCTAGTATCTGGGGCAAGGCCCCTTAAGTCCGTTGCGGCTGACTGTTGGAACCTGTGGTCTTTATTTAACCCGTGTGCAGGCAGGATTCTTTTCTATTTCTGCTCAGTTTAGTGGACAGCCTGTCTCCCTAATGGTTTGAAATATAAATACTGTGCACACCAAAGTGAGCTATTTCCCCCACGCAAGGCCAGAGGCTAGTTGCTGACTCTCCTCTGGGGAGGGAAACTCTAAATACCACGAATGTTTAGTTAAAACAAAGAAAAGTGAAGGACAATTTTATCTGCTCCTTGTCTGGGCCACCTAATGAAACTGACTGTCTCTGGGTTGGGATAATCCTCACTCACTTTTCTATGCAGCCTGTATGCTGCCAATGGATGTTTTGAGGAGATGTCATTTAAAACTGAGAAAATTATCTCAATAATCCACTATTTAATACTTGCTTTGCCTGTGTGTGCCTGAATGCAATTTGGGTAAAACAGGTATAATTAGGGAAACAGTATAGCCTCAGAAGGATATATTCTGATAATTGATTGTGGAAAAGCTTGATTTACAAGACTCAGTCTGGAGCAGGGTAGGGAAGAAACCTGGGAGAGAGTCCGCGATGTCCTGCCAGAAAATACAGATGTGCTTGGATCAAGAATAGGAGTAAAATAGCCTGTGCCTTTCCACATGCTTAGGGAGTTTAATTCCCTTTAAGAAACTAAAGAGCTTCCTCTTGTTGAAGCAAATTCTGGAACAATCTCAGCTAAGCTTATAATCCTTGTTTGTCATAGAACCAGAGGCAGAAAAACACAGTTCCCAGATTTCTTCGTCAATGATGTTGCGTCTCAGATTTCCCCCATAAATCTACTCAGAAATCGACAAAGCGATGACAATAACTGATTCCCCAAATACTGCCACCACAGAGCTCAGAGATCCCCTTTGAAGAAAGTGGCTACTCTAGACCAGGAGAAAAGCTAGCTGACAATCATGGTGGAGAAATGTTTTGGCCTGAACCACCAACTGCTTTCATGATGTTAAGTCATTAGCTTTCAGCTGTATGATTTGTATTTTTTTCCCTTGATAGCTTAAAAAAAAAAAAAAAAAGACATATATTCTCAGAGCTTTGTATTTACAACAGTTTCTGAATGCCACCAGGAGACTGCCCCCCAAGAGCACATTTTTAAAGTGTGTCAGGAAACTAAATAAAGACAGTGTAATAGCCAATGCTTTATAAAGGAATAGATGTTCCCTCTCAGCTGTTTAAGAAGACATTAAGTCTTCTCTCGTGTAAACCCACATCCACGGACCTCTTCTTATTTTGAAGTAGAATTCAGAAGTCATTTCATTTCATTAGGTTCCAGAATTCATTTAAAGCCCAAGGCATGAACAGCAACGTAATCACACCAATAAAAGAATTATTGAAAAAAAGCCACCTTTTGAAAAAGAAAATTTTCCATTGTCTTTTTTCCAAACCCCTATTTCTGGTAGAATATTTCCTTTAAAATTATTTCAAGTCCTATGGGCAGAGGTGAGGAAGATGGGGCATTGGCTGGAGATTTTGTGAATTTTGGTTTGTTCTTGGTGCAAACGGCAGGTACATTATTTTCTTAAAATGTAAATGTTGATCCATATTTAACATGCCCGCACATCAGTAGCTTTGCCACAGATCCGCAGTAGGCATGCTTAAAACCATTATTGAAAACACCATTTCATCTGAATTAAGGGAATTTGATGTGTTTCTATTCCATCTGTTTCTATGGCTCAAAAACCTGGATGTGTTACTAGTAAGCACACAGCACTTTAAAACCTGAAATAAACAAAATGGCTTTGCCGGGTGATTCAGTGTCAAAACAGGTGGGAAAAGTGTAATGAAGAGAATGAGCAAAATCCGTGAAAACATTACAAAATAAATGTCACCAAAATAGCCCACCGCTTCTGCTACATGATAGTCGAAAATAAACAAGGCTGTGATGCATTTTTTTCTTATGAAGACCAAGCTGAAATCATTAATATTGATTGCTTAAGTTTACTTTGTTGACTGTTGGTGAGAACATATATGCGCGCAACACACACACACACACACACACACACACACACACACACACACACACACACACACACAGAGCCCACATTTTATTTATTTCATCGGTCAGGGGTTCTCTTGTTTCTGTTTGGAAATCAACACTGAAATCCGGCACAGGCATTTCAACAGTAAATGACAGGGCATCTCAGTCCTGTTTCCCCAAGCCAGCTACATTTCCAGTTGCTTCTCGGAGTGCTCAGGAAACCGAACCAAGATCCGTGGGAGCTCCTCCAACAACGCATCTAATTAAAGCACCGACAAGAAAACACGCATTTATGTTTACTGTTCACCATGGTGCGGGCTGAGCGGACGCTGGGCTCGATCTAAAGGTTGGAGCACTGAATCCAGTTACAAGGGAATTCATTTCTTAAATAGGCGTCTGCACCTGGGTCGGGAGCTCAGTAAACACTGCTCAATCCGATTTCTCAGTTTAGAAGCAGTTAACACGTGGCAAAAAAAAAAACCAGAAAGCCAACACTCCTGGCTTCCTCTGGCGCAGATGGTTATCAGCACTCTGAGACCGCTCCTGTCTTAACTCCTGGGAACGTGCCTCTGTTTAGATAGCGTCTGGGGATTAACTGGCAAGAAGCTCTCCCCTGATACTGGTTTCTTCCGTCCAGGGCTGACAAGCGAGTGCCACGCCCACCACTTCGCAGTGATATTCTTGGGGCTGAGAGAGGCCAGCAGACAGACGGGCCTTCCTCGCTTGCCCGCCCCGCAGTCGCACACCTCCTTGCCCTTCCTGGGGACTAGCATTGTGGTTAGAAAGGAAAACAATGGCCCTCAGTGCCACACTGGAGAATGGTAACGGGGAGGAAACGGCAGAGACACAGGAAGCTTGGGAGAGTGGGTTTCTTACACAAACAATCCCGGGGAGCAACAGACTGTTGAAACGAAGGTGAAACTAGAGGAAGCAGCCTGGGCCACAGGAGAATGTGGTCTGGGAAGTGGGCAGAGCCCCGTTCCTCTGTGCTGGTGGCAACTTGGGCTGACCCAGTCTTCAGGGGCTGATGGAGTATGAGACAGTGGAGAGCCCCCCCCCAAAGGACATCCTGACCCCCATGGGTTTGTAACGTTCTAGGAAAAGCCGCTCACACCGTGGGAGTCAGGAGCGATCTTCTTACTTTTCTCTCCCCTTACCACATGGTAGAGAGTATGCCCATCCCTTCTGCTCTTCGTGGGGGACTTTTCTGGAAGTGCCTAATCAATAGTTCCCTTCTTGCCCTAAGCTTTTCACCCTCGGGATCTGATCACTTAGGCTCTGTCCTTCCAGGCTCACGGACTGGCTTGTCTGGGCTAGTTGCCTCTATTCTTACAATGCCTGGATGACACCTCAATTAGCAACCTGCACGCTCTGTTAATACTTTTTTGTGGGCTTCAGCACACGGTCAGCCCTTGCTGGACACTCAGTAGAAGAGCACTGATTTGAAGTCAATGCAGTCTCCACCTGGATCCTTGCTCCAGAGAGACCCCTCTGGCCTTTGGACTCCCGAGGACACTTCATTCCGGGGGGAACCCTAGTCTCGGTCCCTTGGCAAGTGCTCAAAGAGTGTTCTGGTAAAGTCATAGGAAACTCTCTGCCCACTCCACTGTCAGGAGAGTCCTGCTGGATCTCTTTTTCCTCTGTGGAGTCAGGCTTGGAAGATACACCCCAGTCTCCCTTCAGTGAAAGGGACTCAGACAGGAAGAAGCATCTCCAAAGGTGAGCTGGGAGGAAGTCATAGCAAGGCCTGCCCTATGGCAGCAGCTATTACCCTGTCCTCTCTAAGTCACCACCATTGAAAACACAGCTGGGAATGTGGCTCTTGTGCTAAATTAGCACATACACCTCTGCTGGGTTCAACCCCTATAATTTAGATAGGCAGGGACACTTGTAATCCCAGCATTTAAGAGGCTGAGACAGGAGAGTAATGTATGTCCTCATGCATGATTGCATATGTGCATACGTGTGTGTGCATTATTGTTTTCTCAATGTGCTATTAGTAAAAGTCCCCCACAAAAGTAGATGGATCCTTGAAGACTGTGCTTTCAGAGTGAAAGGAAAGGCTAGTTGAGTCCTGGAGGTTGTATTTCAGAAAGGGCTGACAGAATTTGTCTTTTAGGGGAAGTTTCCCTTAAACCCTAGAAGTTGTAGTTACATATATAGTTAGCCATTTCCTCCTTCAGACCTTGTGATTTCCCCTTAATTGTGCCCTGTCACTCAGTGACATCTTCATACACGTTCAACTTTGTTAGGAGAAAGCAAGAGGTGGAGAAATAAATGGAAATCAGGTGTAACTCATATCCCTGTGTCCTCTCACTAGGCTACTGTAAAGGAAACAGCACTATATAGAGATCTTCGGCATCTAGCAGCCAGGAACTCACGACAGTGCATGGTAAAGCAGGAGGGAGCCCCCTAAACTCAAGGAACAGGGTTCAAATACATGACTTGAAAGTACATGTGAGACAGAAAAGTGAATCTAGAGTGATGGGGCAGAGTGGCCATGAGTGCCCCGGGTTCATTGTGTGATTGAATAGATGTCCCTCTCATTAAAGAAGTCCATGGACAGATACTCAGACTTTGTGTTACTGTGACAGACACCCAAGAGAACAACTTAGTAGGTGGGAAGATTGATTCGGGTTCACAGTTTCAGATCTTTCCTTCCATGGTCAGATGGCTCCATTGCCTTGACCCTGTGGTCAAGAGAGCAGCACACAGTCAAGAAGCCAAGGCAGATCAGAGCTGCCCACCTCAGAGCATCCAGAAAGCAGACAGAAAACAGGAAGTATCCAGGGACAAGATGCCATCCACAGGGAGGCCTCTAGTGACTGACATCTGCCAACCAGAACCCACCTCCTAGTAATGTTGCCAAATGGTGAATTCATCGAGAATCAATCCACTAATGAGGATGAGGTCCTCATGGTCCAATTACCTCTTATGACCGGATCTACAGCTGGAGACTCAAGACTTTAACGGAGAAGATTTTTAGAGGACAGTTGATACACAAACCGTAAGTGTTCTTGTGGACAAGGATGATCCTTTTTATGTCCCCAATCAGGGTAGAGCAGATGTACCTTTTAAGGTATTTCTTCCCATAATCCTCACAAAAAAAATGAAAAGTGTCAAAACCGCCATGTATGTGACAGTGAATGATAACAGACAGATGCTTTGAAGATACAGGCTTCTACATGGACAAATGTCCTCATGTCTTAGTTTCTGAACTAATAGGAACAACTAACAAAAGCTTCAAGGATGTTTGACCACAATGGGACACAGTTGCCAAGGTGTATCCGTAGTGTTCCTCAGATTTTAATTCTTTGCCTTCCTTATATCATGACAGCTGTAAACCTTTTCCTTTACCTTCCTGGGTGTCTCTCACTTTGCTGTTTCAATCCTAACAATCATCTAACCCACATATTTGTTTCCACTGTAACACTATTACAAACAGTGTTTCTAATTTGGTGTTTACCTTAATTAAACCAGATTTTTACCTTAATTAAACCAGATTTTACCTTTAATTAAACCAGATAAAAAGATCTAAGGTGATATAGTCACATGTATCCCTGGTAGGGTTGTTCTACTTACATATTCTTTCCTATTAAGCTTTACATCTTTTTCTTTAAAAACACTTTTTCTCTGTTTCTTTTTGTTATGGGACCATGTTTCTTTAGATAGCTCAGGCTGGCCTCAGCACTCATGATCTTCCTGCCTCAGCCTCCAAATACTGGGAAGGATCAGAAGTCATGCATCATCATTAAAAAAAACAACAGCAAGTTCATATTTTCCTTAAGAATATGACTCTGTTTTCATTGTCCTTGAGTCTTCCAAAGTTACAAGCCTTATAAAATGGAGTCTCTGGATCACTGAGCAAACGCTGGACCACTGGCTCTTCAACTCCTATGGCAAGAAAAGAGCCAGAGTAGCTGGTTTCTGAATCCTTTCTCCATCAATTCCACAAGAAACTTGGAGGGAATCAAAGTTTTAGATAAACGGGAGACAATGATTGATAAACTCTGAGGGCTAGAGAGATGGCTGGCCATGCAAGCTTGACAAAGGGAATTTGGGTCCCCAGAAGCCACACAATGGTGGAGTAGGTGTGGGAGACTCAACTGTAAAGTCTGTGCTGGGAAGACAGAGACAGCGGATGCCCTCAGCAAAGTAGCTACACAAACTAGCAATATCAGTGAGTTCAACTGAGAGACTGTCTCAGTGAGTAATGTGGAGAGCAACCTAGGGTTTCTACAGAGACATGTGTATATATGTTCCCACGCACATGTGAACAGGCAAACTACACATACTTTCACATCATACTTACATGTGAGGGGGGAAAGCCTTTGAGTTAGACCAACGCTGGGAGTGCTACTTGATGTAGACATTTCTTTAGTGATGGGACCTGGGTTTGATTCCCAGTACCATGGAGGGAAACACACAAACAAAGAAGACTCTATAGAATGTTTTAAAAAATGAGAGTCAGAGAGTGTCTATTAGAATCATCTTGACTGAGATTTAGGACTCTACCCACAGATGGGTGAATTTCCTTGAAGTGAACCCAGGATGCTCTTATTTTTCTGATCACCATAACCAGTACTGTCAGCTCTGTTACAGGCACCAAGTTCCAGAGCAAGTATTGGCCATGTGAGGTTAACATCCCCTTCAGAGTTTTGTCCTCAGCAAATAGAATTTTATTTAATAGTCAAACATGCATATCATGATCAAATCTAGCCCCTAATATCTCCACTTCAATTTATCTCCTAACTCTTTCCTACTTTTCCTTCCCAACTTCGTGTGCTTTCTTTAAAAAATATACTATTTTAAAAATACCCACTGAGTCCATTTAGTGGTGTCTGTATGTGCATGCATGTAGGAACATCTATTAGTGCATAGGTAGCTGCTCAGGGACTGTATCCCTAAAAAAAGACTGACTCTCTTTTCCCGAGTAGCTATCAGTTACCAAAGAGCCATGGGGTAAGATTTCATGAGACATTTCCCAACCTGTGCTGGGATTTTGAGTGGCTTGATCTTGGGCAAATTTGGGGTGCACTGTACCAGCTGCTGTCTGTTTTTACTATTTCTGGTTCTTACAACCTTTCTGACACTTCTTTCATGATGATTGCCAAGCTTTGGGTAAAAGATATGTGATATAGATGTCTCATGTAGAAGAGAACGATTCACTTCACTCTTATGCTCTAAGTGTTGACTGTTTATGGTGACTGTACCAGTCACCATCTCCTGCAAATGAAAGCATCTCTGATGAGGGTGGATAGATATACTACGCTATAGTATAATGATAAGAATGTAAAGGGCAGTTTATAAGTATGTTCATAGAATAAAAATACCTAGGGCCTGTGACATAGCCAGCCTTGGGGTTTGAGCCCAGTTAAAAGTTAAAAGTATCACACATGGGTTCCATCTTGTAGAACAGGGTATAAGCCAAAGTAGAAAATTGTTGGTTACTCACATAATATTTGTGCCCCTATTGCACCAGGGAACATATCTTGCCAGGACAGTGATTATTGCAACTCACAGTGTTCACATCTGGGTAAGACTGCTAGGGACTTTTCTACACTAGTGGCATGCATAGTACCTTCCAGCATTATGAAAACTCACTGAAAGAAATGAAGCTTCCAGTCAGTATCAGATTGATTTCTCAGTGTCCTCTAACTCAGGTATGTGGTGTTTATAGTAATAGGGTCTTACTCACGAGGTATGGAGGGTAACCATCTTGGTTACTTTTATATTGTGATAAAACACTATAACCAGAATAATGTACAAAAGGAAGCATTTAATTTTGCTTATGGTTTCAGGGAACTAGCGTCCATGATGGTAGAGTGAAGGAACAGCTGAGAGCTCACATGTTGATCCACAACCATGAGTCAGAGATTGAGCACTGGGAATCACAGGAGTCTTTTGAAACCTCAAAGCCCACTCCCAGTGATGCACTTTCTCCAACATGTTCACATTACCTAATCCTTCTCAAACAATTCCACCAACAGGGGACAAAGTATCCAAATCCATGAGCCTGAGGACAACTCTCATTTAAATGACCGCAGTAACCAAGAGCAATGGCAATAGCCTGTAATGACTGGAGGGCTAGCTATAGTTCTCACTGACCAACAACTCAGAAAGAGATAACTCATACATGGCACTGTGAGGTTTTAGTTGACAGAATAGGGAACCTAGGGGAGGCATTGTTTCCCTGTTATAGGATAATCTTATTTAAACAAAAATGTAGTGTGTGTGTGTGTGCTTGTGTGCATGTGCGTGTGTGTGTGTATGTGTGTGTGTGTGTGTGTGTGTGTATCTAGGAAGCTTTTACGGTAGTAAGTTTCCATATGACATTTTTCACAAGTCTAAGTGTTAGCTATCCTTTCCCAGACTTCTTCTATTCCTCCACTCCATTTAACTCTTCCTGATCCATTAGTCCTCTTCCTCCTTTCAATTCACCTGTATTCTACCCCTCTTTAGTTGAATCCCTTAATGGCTTCTTACAAGTTTCCTAACTTATATTGGTATTCCAAATCTCTCTCTCTCTCTCTCTCTCTCTCTCTCTCTCTCTCTCTCTCTCTCTCTTTTTCTTTCTCTGTTTCTGTCTCTCTGTGTCTCTCTGTCTGTCTGTCTGTCTGTCTGTCTCTCTCTCTCTCTCTCACACACACACACACACACACACACACACACACACACATACACACAGCTTCAGTGTCATCATCCATGTATGGAAGGAAACATGTGGCTTTTGTCTTTCTGGGTCTGAGTCCTCTTACTCAGAACAGCCATGTCCAGCTCTATCCATGTACCTGAGATTCTCACAGTTTCATTTTTCTTTACCGACGAGTAATATTCCAGTGTGTAACTATACAATGTTTTCATGATCCATTCATCAGCTAATGGACATCTAGGCTGTTTTCGTTTCCTGCCTTTTATAAATAGAGCAGCAACAAACATGGTTAAGCAAATATCTCTGTTATAGGATAAAGAGTCCTTTGAGTATATACTCAAGGATGATATAGATTGATCTATGACACATCTATTTCTAGATTTTTGAAGAGTTTTTGATGAAAACTATGATTTCTATAATGGTTATACCAGTTTCACTCCCACTAGCAGTGGATAAGTGTTCCCTTTCCCAACATCCATGGCAGCATTTGTTATCATTTGTTTTATCAATCTTAGCCATTTTGATTGGGGTAAGATGGATTCTCAAAGTAGTTTCAATTTGTATTTTTCTGATGGCTAAGGATTTTGATCATAAAAAAAATGTCTTGGCCATTTGTGTTTCTTCTTTTGAAAAATATTTGTTTAGTTTTGGGGTGGTTTGAATAGAGATGGCCCCCATAAACTCATATGTTTGAATGCTTAGTCATCAGGTAGTGGCACTACTTGAGAAGGATTAGGAGGTGTGGTTTTTCTGGAATAGGTGTGGCCTTGTTGGAGGCAGTATGTCACTGTGAAGTTTCAAGAGCCCAAGCCAGGCTTAGTATCTCTCTCTTTCTGCTGCTTTTGGATCTGGATGTAGAACTCTCAGCTCCTTCTCTAGCACCATGTCTGCCTGTGTGCTGCCATGCTTCCTGCCATACTATTGGACTAAACCTCTGAAATTGTAAATTAAGTACTTGTCTTTATAAGAGTTGCCATGGTTGTGATGTCTCTTCACAGCAATATAATACTAATTAAGACAACTTTCATGCCTTAATTTTTAATTGAGTCATTTGCTTTCTTAGTGTTTAGTTTTTTCCCCTCTGTATAGTCTAGACACTAATCCTCTGAAGATGAATAGTCAATTACCATTTTTTAGGCTGCTTCTTCACTCAAATGATGATCTTTGCTGGGCAAAACTCTTTAATTTCATGAGATCCCAGTTGTCAGTTGTCCATCTTAAATGCCCATGGTGCTGGAGTCCTGTTCAGAAAGTCCTTTCTTGTGCCAGTGAGTCAAAGTAGGTTCCCTACTTCCTCCTCTCTCAGACTATACAAAAATAGAAAAGGGAGGAACACTTCAAAATTCTTTTCACCAAGTCAATACAACTCTGAAATTCAAATCAGACTAAGGCCAATTTTTTTAAAAAAGAGAAAGTTATTGGTTAATCTCTCTGATAAACAGATTTGCAAGAAATTCACAATAAATACTTGCAAACCAAATTCTACAGCACATAATGAAGATCAAGAAAGCTTCATCCTGAAGAAACAGGCATGGTTCCACATGTATAAATCAATAAATGTCATCCACCACACCAAATGACTAAAGACTAGAAATCACACAATCATCTTATTAGATACAGAAAAGACCCTGATATCATCCAACATCCCTTTCTGATAAGAATTCTTGAATAGCTGGGGCTATAGGGTATATATCTCAACACACTAAAGGCAACATGCTACAAATCCACAGCAAATATCACGCTGAGTGGAGAAAAAACATGAAGCATTTCCACTAAAATTAGGAAAAAGACAAGATATCCACTGTCTCTGCTCCTGCTCAACATAGTGCTTGCAGTCTTAGCTAGAACATAAGACAAGAGAAGGAGATAAAGGGGATTCAAATAAGAAAGAAAAAAGTCAAAAGTATCCTTATATAAAGATATGATTCTGCGCAAAAAGGTCCTAAAGACTCCACCAGGAAATTTCTACAGCTGATAAATGCACTCAGCAATGTAGCAGGATACAAAATTAACGCATAAAAATCAGTAGCCTTCCTGTATATCAATGACAACCACAGAGAAAGAAATCAGTGAAATAATCCCATTCACAATAGTCATAAAGATCTTGGTGTAAATCCAAAGGAGGAAGTGGAAGAGTTGTACAGTGAGAACTTTAGAACACGGAAGAACTTGAAGAAGGTAACAGAAGATGGAAAGACCTTCCATGTTCATAGATCAGTAGGGCTGACATTGTGAAAAGCAGCAAACATTTTTTTTTTTTTTTTTTGGTTTTTCGAGACAGGGTTTCTATGTGTAGCTTTGCACCTCTCCTGGAACTCACGTGGTAGCCCAGGCTGGCCTCGAACTCACAGAGATCCGCCTGGCTCTGCCTCCCTAAAAATAGTTTTTTACTCTTTTTTTTCCCCCTATTCCAAATGTTAATGGTGATTCTTCATTTCTTCAATCTGTTATCTTGCACTCTGTGTTTACTGGATACCAACCACACCTTTGAAGGATTTTTTTTGCACAGTAACACGGACACTGTATACTGTTGTGGGTTGGTTTGTTTGTCTGTGTGAAGAGCCCCTGATCAAAGGCCACTTAGGCTAAACTGAAAGCATGTGTAGTTCATGAAGTTTCTTATATTAACAAGCACATATCTTGACATAAAACTGACCAGTGGGCTGGGTTCCAAGCAGCCTTGGGCTGACTGCACAGGAAGGCAACCTTTGGAGTTTTATGTTTTGTTTGGAAGCAGCATCTCCTCAGGTAGCCCGCTCTACCCTGGGACTTGATGTCCTTAGCCTCCCAAGTGTTGGGATCACAGGCCTGAGCCACCATGCCTAGTACAAGGCCTTCTAGCTGCCTCCCTCTCTATTTCTAGCCTGTAAGCTGTACCCTGGGTAAGTGTGTCCCATGAAAGGATCTATGCGGCCCAGACAGCCTCAAACAAAATCTCTCATGGCTCTCCCTTACGGATAGGAGATGAGGCTCTGAGCCTAGGAAGGGAGCACTGTCATAAGAAGTGCTTGACCATTTAATCTTTCCCCCCACCCCCACCCCCCACTCCCCCCAGCCTCCCACTCCCCCCACCTCCTGAGACCCCCTTCCCCCACCACATTTCTTTTCAGAGAGCAACAAGTTCTCCTTGGGTTATCACAGGGCTCCACCCCATTCTACAAGCACGCTTTTGCCTGGAAAGTAGACAACTGTTTTCCTTGCCTTATCAGTGTCCCAGGAAAGGGAAAAGGAGCTCTGGTCGCTATCTACACCTTGCCTGGGGACAATGAAATGCTGAAAGCAGCCTCCAGGGCCTGGGGCTGTCCCTTCAGGCCCACAGGGTGTCTGCAAGGACCCGGAGAAGGAGGGGTTGGAGGAGGGACGGGGCTTAGCCTGTGAAAACATAACAGCCCCTGGGGTGGCCTGCTAGAAGCAGGAAGGGTGTGGGCAGGATCTGAGCCCAGCTGCTCCTTGCCTCCCCTCCCCACAGCCTTTGATCAGTGGGCAAATGGCATTTTGTGCCCTGAGATAAATGCCTGGTCAGAGGGTGTGGGTGGCTGCTGAGGAGGATAAGGATTAAAGATGAAGGTGTTTTATAGCCTGCCTTAAGGATGTGTGCTTCAAACCTGGGGTCGGGGATGTTCAAGCTATATGAGAACAGAAAGTTTTCCCATGCATGCTTTCGCTCAGTCATCAAACATTTGTTTGGAGTGTAGTAAATCCCAGGCGCCACACTGCACATGGCGTCAGGTACGATGGAGTAACACACAAGCTGCTTCCCGTCTGGCAGGGTGCTTCTCCAAGGGTTACTGAGATGTCAGAAATTGCAGGGGTCGTAAGAGGTGGGGGCCCTTGGTAGACTTTAACATGTTTCCCTTTCTAGAATCTGATATTTGCTACCCCCGGCCCTCTCTTCCCGACTTGAGATGGGCACCCTGCAGTTGGGAGTCATTGGTGAACTCTAGGCTCGTGAACTAGGTGGACATAAAAGAAACGAAACTCAGGGATACCTCCGCTTAGAAACTTCCAAAGAGACGAGAGAGAGAGAGAGAGAGAGAGAGAGAGAGAGAGAGAGAGAGAGAGAGAGAGAGAGAGAGAGAGAGAGAGAGAGAGAGAGAGAGAGATGTTGCCACAGGACAGGAAGAGATATTGCACAGAGTCAAGAGGTCCATTCCAGCCCCGGTGATGGTGGTGATTATGGGCAATGCGTGCCTCTTGTAGAAGGCCTTGACAGCATCATATGGGGTGGAACTTCCACGAGCCATAATGCCAAAGGATGCTGGGAAGCAAGGACGGGGTAGAAAGAACATCTGGGGACAAACAAAATATAAAGAAAGCACAGTGGCAGAGGTGACCCCACCTAGAGAAAAACAAACCGATTTACTTCGGAATGGAGGCAGGACTAGCGCCTGCACACCGGAAAAGCCGCTGGAGCCATTCTCCAACAGAATTTGAATACAAACCCAGGCTTAAGAACCTTGGTTTAAGCTACAGTTATTCCTTTACCAGTTGGTGACTTAGGGTTTGAATGAGAATTGGTCCCCAGAGGCTCGTGTATTTGAACACTAGTCCCCAGCTGGTGCTGCTGCTTTAGGAAACTGTAGAACTCCTGCAATGTGGGATCTTGCTAGCAGAGGTAGGTCGATGGGGCCTGGGCTTGGAGCCCCCATGGGACTGGACTAGGCCCTCCGGATACAGTTGTTTAGCTCGAACTGTTTGGGGGACACCCGGGCGGGGGATCGGGATCCGTCCTTGGTGCACGGGTAGGCTTTTGGGAGCCCGGTGCCTCCTGTGTGGCACCTTGTGCAGCCTTGGTGCAGCGGGAGGGGCTTGGACCTGCCTCGGCTTGGTGTGCTGGGCTTTACTGACTCCCCATGGGAGACCTTGATTTGGAGGATGTGGGGATGGGGGGGGAGGGTGGCTTGGGAGGGAGAGTTGCGGGGTGGGAGGAGGGAGGAGGGGGTATCTGTGGGTGGTATGTAGGGTGAGTAGAAAATTTCTTAATAAAAAATGAAAAAAAAAAAACCAAAAAAACCAAAAGAGTACGCTTAGCTCTGGTTTCAGTCCGAGCTCTGTGCTTCCGGTCTGTTGCAGCAGTACCCGGATCTCTGTTGCTGGCTTCTGTGGACATTGGGGCCTCCGAGTCTGTGAGTGAAGAGAAGTCCTTTGTCTCTTACGTCATTTTTCTCAGCTATTATGTCATACCAGCAAGAAGAATACATAACACACCCCATCAGCCTTGATTCTCCCATAGCCTGGGGAAAATCCTCCAGATGTTGGGTTTTAATGCCCTGCCTCTGAGCCACACATACAAGGTTGAAGGGCAATACATTGTAAAATTTAATAACAACATGACAGCCCTCTGACACTCTAGGCAAGGCACCTTTTTGTAACTGTTCATAAACTCATGCAGCAAACATCTATTTGAAGGGGAACACTATTTTCCAAGCCTTATTCCAGGTGCGAGTGGGTTAGTGCATTGAACAGAACTGTAGTATTACCCCAGGTACCTGACATGTTAGTTAAAGAGGCAACCAACAAACAGGAAGTCAGAGCAGTATAGAGTAATGTAAGAAAATAGCAGGAAGTGGTGCTTGTGGGTTACATTGTATATGATGGTTTATGAAGGCCTTTCTGCTAAGTCAGTAATATTTGTGCAGCAACTGACTAGATCTGAAAAGACTTTAAGACAGAGGGATTTGGTCCATTGTAAACTGGTCTCATGAAAGGATGAATGTCTGGCCAGGGTGCAGCCACTTCTGTCTGCTTAACCTGAAAACAATCTTCCCTTCTGAGACAATGTGCTCCATTTGGAGTTTTGGGTCTTGGTGGACAATTCTTGATGTTGCTTGATAGCCCCTTCTAAAAATGGAGGCAAACAACATTTACCAGACTTTCTCCATAGGTTCTGATTTTGATGATTGATGATTTTTTAAGGATATGGCTCTAGAAGAAAATCATGCATTTTATTAAAGGTGTCAGAACACTGAGGAAGACCTTTGTTATATGTGAAGCATGGGCTATATATCTCTCTTGCCCAACACATCACTGCTAACCATTTGCTAATAACCGATTGTGTTTGGCTCTCATTCAGATGCATTCAGTTGAGCATTAAACTGTATATTACGGCCAATGAGCAATGTTGGAGGATCTTTTTGCTTGAGTTTTGCTATTGTGATGACTTATGAGCTCAAGGTAATTCTTATATAGTGCCAAAACACAATGAACCATGGGGAAAAAAGTAGGGTACAGTTCAGTGGTTAAGAGCTTGCTACGCAACCATGAGGACTAGAGTTCAAATCCCCAGAACCCACACATGAAGATGGAGACAAGATATCCCCAGAAAAAGATGGCTAGGGAGACTAGCAACATCAGGGAGTTCTGGATTTGATTAAGAGGCCTTGCCTCATTGCATAAAGAGGTGGCATGTGGGAAGACGATTCCCAAAATCAACTTTGGGCCTCCACAGGCACTCACACTCACATGTACACGTATCCACAAGCATGTGTTTCCCGCACACGCAAAAATGCATACACACACGCATACCACACGTACACATGCATACATATATAAAAATGGAAAAAGAAAAAAAGTATGAGAAAAATCAACTAACTAGCTGATTAAGCTAGCTAGACACAATGCAATTTTTATTTTTATTTGTTTAACTCCACCCCAATGACTCATTCTGTATTTTGGTGGGTGGCAGCACAGATCTGGTTAAGTTTTTTTGTTTGGTGAAAATTGTTTCTGTCATAACTTACTAACTGAAGTATTTCATACGATGTAGCCAGTTTATATTCCTGCATAAGGTTTGGTACGGTTATATTAGTGACAGTGTTTACTTTTATCAAGACTAAAATCTGCCAACCCAGGCTCTTGGCCATGCAGTGTACAGGCCGATTTCAGTGTTATGTACTTGTGACAGTGCAGGTGGGTGGCTGACGTGGCGCCTTTGCTATTCGGGATTTTGAGTTGTCAAAGTTTCTGGGGGCGGAATATGTTCCATCACCCCGAAAGGTGAATCTGGCTTTTGTCTTTTATTCTTCCAAGAGATTTTTTGTCTTGTGTCTGTTTGAAGTTGACTGTGTGAGATGCAGATGGCTGTAAGACTTCAGTCTCACACTTCTTAAACAATTAGAAAGGGCTGTGGAGAATTACATACAATAAGTACCATCCAGAAGGTCTTCTAGGCACAGCCTCAACCACTTAAACTCTAGTTAATTGCTTAACAATGTCGCTCTTGCCCCTCGATGGGATTAAAGCTACGTATCTCTGGGCAGTTTGTCTAATATTCTTTGTGAGCTGTGCGCGTGCGTGCGTGTGTGTGTGTGTGTGTGTGTGTGTGAGCATTTGTCAGGGGTTAACTTTAAGCTCTCACACATACTTTATCCAATCTGCCAAGCTGTATGAGGCCTTAGTGAAACCGGCCACTTCTTCTTCGTCTACTAAACTTTTGTCAGTACTTGACTTCTCTAGACTTTTTCAAGTATTTGTTTTGATAGTTCGTTCTATACAGGAACTAGACATAATCACTAATAAATGTAAGGTTTGTAACTAAGACGCGGGGAGCCTTTCCTGGTTGGAAAACAAAATTCCGTCACATGCTGTAAATCCTTCTTATGGGATATCCTATTCTTATCTGGAGTTGAAAGTCAGGATTAATCCTGCTGATTAAGAAAATCTTCCTAAAAGATACCCTGCATCCTCTTCAGAATTAAACTCTGCGCTGTTTCTTTTCTTTTTCTTAGTGCCAGTGGTCAAGTAGATCACAAGCATTTTTGGTGTTTCCTACAAGTATTATTTTTTTTAATTGAAAATATATTTTTTCGTACTTTTTTTTGTTTTGTTTTGTTTTTCAAGACAGATTTCTCTGTATAGCCTTGGCTGTCCTGGAACTTGCTCTATGTAGACCAGGCTTTTAAAACATAACAACAGAAGTCCCCCCCCCCCAATTATTGTGACACAAAGTGGTGACAATTTATTTTTAAGCCAACTAGCAATTATTAATAATAATAAATGTTAACTCGACAGTATAGCCAACAAGCCCCAAAAGGTCTAGGTGCATATGAAACGCAGCTCAAGTTCTCCCACTGACATCATTCATTCTAAAATGCCCCAAAGGGAATCGGCTGTGTAAGTGTGCTTGAGAGAGCACACATACACTACCCAGATAATTTGCTTTGTAGACCCAGAAAGGAAGAAACTCTTTTGCAGGCAGCATTACTGAGAGTTTCTCTCTCTTCTCTTTGCTTTCTAAGGACTGGAGCAACGTGGCTCCTTCCCAGACAGTCAGACGTGCTATAAAAAGCAACGTCAGCCATGGGAATTATAAAGGGAGGAGGGGTCGGCTATAAACAGAGGTAAACATCTTCCTTTACGCAGAGCTGTCAGATGCACTGAAGCAGAGACCAGCTCCTTGTTCCTGCTGTGGCCCCTCTTTCCTGTCCAGGGACCAGCGAAGCAGGGCTTTCCTGACTAAGTGGCCTGTGGTGAGAGGCTTAGATAAGGTGCAAAGTTGCCCTCAATGAACACAAGACCCCTGTCTCAGGGACAAAGTGGGAAAGCTCTGCTTTTGTTACCACTCTATCGGGGAGAGGGGAAAAGTCACGGAAAAACATCCACTGTACAAAGTCTTCATTGTGTGCTGAGAAACCCCAACTTTTGACATTGTTTCCCATCTTATTTACACAATGAAGATGATTTTTCAGGAGTTTAGCAAAATTACCAGTAGGGTCACTTTAATATCCTGTGTTTATTTGGCGGTACACTCTCCATTTTTCTACCCATTTGAGAACAAACATATTCAAGCAACTTTGTTTAGACAAAAAGTTACTGAGGGAAGAATAGTGGTTGTTTCTAACAAAGAAAGCCCTCACTGCAAAAATACTCTGATACGACAAGAAAAAGACTTCATTCTAAGCCTTCAAAACACACTATACATGCACAGTTTAGATACATCACATATTTATATTATGTACTATATAGTCTATGTGTAATATATATAATTAATATAATATATATTATATATAAGTAACACTTACTATATATATAGATATATAGTAAGTGTTACTTCGTTCCTTATACATGTAAGTAGGTACAGCTGCTAGTCATCCTGAATTTTTCTAACTCCAAAATCCAATCATGTTTTCAACTGTGTATGATGCTTGAAGTTTGTGGGGAAGGTGGGGAATGGAAGGAAAAATGAAGAACACACACACAAATACAAAGATAGAAGAAGGGAAAAAATTGTCTCTGTGACCCAGGTTTTGAAGTGTAATTCCATAACATTAATAGATCAACCTAATGACCGATATTTGAGTCTGTGGACACGATTGTTTCCCTTGCAGACCCCCAGTTACCTGTGTGAAAAATCTCTTTTGTAAAGCAATCATGAATAGTAAGCTTTTTAGGATCTATTTTTGTTTTTACTCATATGTATGAGTGGATGTCTGTCACATTCATGAAGATGCCTATGAGGAGGGGAAAAAAGGGGTCAGTTTCTCAGATGCTAGAGTTACAAAGATTACAAAAGGTTGTGAGTCTCCTAATACTGGTGTTGGGAACTGAACTCAGGTCTTCTGAAAGAGCAACAAGTATTCTTAATGGCTGAGCCATAGTTCCAGTCACAAAAAGTAAGCTAGCTTCGAGGTGGTTAAGCCCCTAGGGCAGACAGCACAGCTTAACTTGTTATCCTATTTTCTCCTGAGGCTGAAGGAGTCTCAGAACACCTTTGCTGGATCATAGCAGCAATACTTCAAATTAGAATCCACCATCATTCATTCAACACATGGTACACTAGTCTGTACCAGGCACCATACCAGATATGAAAGAACTCTTCCAAGGCTTCAGGTAGCCTTAAATGCTTGACTTGAATTTTATTCTAGGTATATACTTCAATTATTACTTTGGAAGAATAGACATGCTGAGCATTCACTGCATGCAATGTTTGCAATTTTACCTCTTTAGCTATGGCTGATGTCTTAAATTATATTCAGATTTTCTCTCTTTCTCTCTCTCTCTCTTTTCTTTCTATCTACATTCCTTCCTTCTTTCCTTTTCTTTCTTTCTTTTTTTTTTAATAAACACAGCAAAATAGAGTCTCCAACTGTCTCTGGATTTTTTTTTTTTTTTTACTTCTCTTAAATTCGATATTGATTAAACATTGATAAAGTATCAGTGCTTAAATGATGTCTTAAACAGGATTACTATTGCTGTATAGAGACACTATGGCCACCGCAACTCTTACAAAAGAAACCATTTAATTGGGGCTTGCCTTACAGGTTCTGAAGTTTAGTGCCTTAGTGGTGAGAATCATGGAGGCACACAGGCAGACATGGTGCTGGAGAAAGAGCTGAGAGTTCCACATCTGGATCTGCAAGCAACAGGAAGTGAGAGTGACACTGGGCCTGGCTTGAGCTTCTGAAGCTTCAGGACCACCCCCTGATGACACATGTCCTCCAACAAGGCCACACCTTCTCCAACAAGGCCACATGTCTTAACCCTTTCAAAGAATGCCACTCCCTAGGAGCCTATGGGGGCCATTTGCATTCAAACCACCACAAATATTTACTTAAAATTTTGGAAACAGGCACGGTGGTATTTGCCTGTAATTCCAGGTCTTGGGAGTCAAAAGTATTTGAGACCCAGCCTAGGCAATACAGCCAGATATTATTTCAGTAAACAAACAAACAAATAAAATTGGACTGCTTAATTGTCTCAGATTCAACTGTAAAATGATGCATGAGTGTTTTTCTCAGTTAAATATCATCAAGTCCACAGATCTAGCTATTCAGCACATGTTCTCTTCCTAATGCCATTGTGTGGCTGTGCAATAATAAATGATAGGCTACCTTACACAGAGTTCCAGATGCTCACTGTAAGTTTTGAATGCTTCTCTTTCAGTCTTTATAAGGAAAAGGGATCAATTCTTACATATTATTGGTGATTCAATTTTTTTTTCAGTAAAATGTCCCCAATTGTTTCTTGGAGGAATCACCTTAATTGAAGAGAATGTTGATATTGCGTGGGAAGTTGTTCAAAAACTCTACCATTGTTCAAAAACTCTACCATTTGTAAGGACTTATGTGGTCAAGTTTGGATTTTTTTCAAAGATATATGAGAATACAAAAAAATTAAAATAAAAAAAACTACAGAGGCCATTTCTAATATTTTCTAAACAAAATACAAGTTGCACTCAATGACTTATTTCCTAGTCCATGTTGTCAATTAATTACATAAAACAAATGCAGTAGCAAAATGATATCTTGTCTGTTCCTATACTGAGGCACAAACAAGTATTAAAACTGTGGTTCTGCATTATCAGTCTTTCCCACAGCCAGGTCATGCTGAACAGAGCAGCCAAGCACTACAGAAGCCCTTTGTAACACAGTGCTAATTTCCATTTTCTGATAAAATGGCATCTTCAAGCCCAAATATGAAGCATGTATAGTAACTCAAGGAGTGTTCTATGGCACAACTGTATAGAATCACAATATTTTCAGCAGATATGTTCCTCTTTGTAAAAACATTATCCAAGAATGTTCTCTCTGCTCCCAGACATGAGACTTCTCTGAACAAGAGCCTTCTGGACTTGCCTGACTCTGTGGGGTTTATCCTTTAACCAGTACACTAATTCTTCTTCAATTCTTTAAAGAACACACAGGAAAATCCACTTGGATGGTCAAAACTGAAAGCGTTGGTTTTATAAATATTCCTGTGGGAATGTTTTCTTGCTATGGTCAACACTGAGAGTAGAGGACATCCTCAGTATCCATCATTGTTCTGTTCACACCACAGAGTAAATACAACTTCCTGTTCCCACATTGGCCAGACTTAAAGGAAAGGAAAGAATAGGTAGGGATGAACAGCCAGCCCAGCCGCTGATGGTGGCATTTGAGTGGTAGTTCTGTGCTTGTGTGAAAAGCAGGTCTAGAGATAGGATGGAGTGTGAGAAAAGCCTTTATTAATGTAGTGACCTGTGTGAATAAAAGTTGTGACCCCAACATCACTGGTAGTTTAAATGCAGACTTTTCTATTAAAGATTGATAGAGATGCCATCGTTTTTTTTGTCCCCTGGGCCAGATAATCAAGTTGATGCAGATTCCTATTTAGACACTGATGATGCCTTGTTTTGTTTTGCTCTTTAGAGCATTAGTGTGTTGAATTTGCCTTTTTCTTTCCATCTTCTGAAGCTCTTTTGCAATTCCACTTGTTAGCCTTCAGTTCTGACTTTCTATGGCCCTTTCTCCAGTGGGCGAGCCTGTTCTGTTTCTGAGAATGCATTCTTCTGTACTTTCTACTGCTCTGTGGACAGAATGGATGAGGTTCTCTTGTGTAGATCCCAAATTCAGACCTGACCTGAATTCTATCAGTTTTCACACTTGAGCCAGGTCTTCACCCTGAAACCAGGTCAACTGATGAACTTATTATTCGCTTCTTGTAGCACTGAACTGTTTCCTGTGGGTCACCACCCAACTAGACTGGCATAGAGTAGAGTCTAAGTACTGATAAGAGCCTTGATCTTACCGTCTTTCTCAGCTCCTTACATGAGGCACTTTAAACACTCAGAACTAATCGTCTCAAGATCCTGCCAGTGCAAAAGCAAGTAAGACTTCAAAAACATGTCCTGACAGGTGGGAAGGGAGGTATCCTGGCGCTTACCTGCATTTACAGTCGAAGCCAATGCTTTCCTTCTACAAAACAAATGTGTAGGGCAGGAGTAGCCTACAGGGTGGATTTGGTCTGCGTTCCTGGGGTAGCTGCTTAGTCGAGACTTAGTCGCTGTTCTTGAGTAAGTCTCACCTTGCATCTATCCCCCTAACTACGAAGTGAAAATCCGAACTCCATCCCAAAGGTCCTGGGGCTGACTGTCAGTCAAGTACCTTGGAATCCACTGCTGAAAGGCACTCAGCAGGTTCAAAGGGCCAGTATGAAGGGCGGTTTATCATATTTATGAAGCAGCAAATCCTTCCCGTGGGTTGTAACACGACTCTTCCACAGATACTGAAAGGAACTTCAGATTCCTCTGTGCTGTCAGTTAAGCACTGCGCCAGCTGTTTACATGCACAGAACCCCGCCCATCCTCCTTCGATTCATCGCATGTGCCAAGCCCAAGACAAAAGAACAGACTAGTCACAAGTATGACTCATGTGAAAATTGAAACTTCGTGCTTGATTTTATAAAGGGCCATGCTCGCTTTCTGTGGGTTAGAATAATTGGGAATACAGATAAACATTGTAAAATAAACACGAGCACAGAGTCAATAAAATAAATTGGGATCAACTGTTCACTGATGAATCCAGTGGATAAATGTGGAAACTACAGGAATCTGTTATTTCACGTTTCCCAGTTGCGTTATTTTAAATTCATTTGAAAACATTCAGCTATATTTTTATTTGTTTTAACAAGGGATGATTGCGGCAATGGGGGAGTGTGATTGAAGAAACGAGGGAGCTGAGAAGAGGTGGAGAGGGCATGTGGCCAGCATCATGGATGAAGGACGAGAAGGGTTGGAAAAAGCCCAGTAGAAGAGATGACATTACAAGGGACAGCGAGGAAAGAAAGGTGACATTCATCATGTGCCAGGCATGACGCTAAGCTCCTTACACAGAATGTCTCATTTAATCCTAGCAGTGACTTCGAAAGATAGGCATTAAGATTGCTCACACTGTTGAAGCTGAGCTCTTTTGTCGTTTTTTTTTCCCAGGTAGTGGAACCAGTAAAGGACGGAACCAGAATCTCTACGCAGTTTCACATGACTCCCAGCCAATGACTTGAAACCACACCCTGGCGCCATTTAACAAGGCTACAAAGTATCATTGGGTTCCTTACTGTGTCCGGTGAGTAAGGACACCCACAGAGTGCTATTGGCTGTCATCATTGCCTAGTGTGTTTCTTCCACTTGGACATGGCTATGTTCCTTTCCTAAACCATGTTTTGCCTGAAAACGAGCCCTTTAAACTCTTTATATTCTGTTTCAGATAAGATGGTGTTTACAAAAATATGTATGTATCAAATATAACCCACAGGAACCCTCTCATCAGCCACAAAAAGGGCGTGACAACATCAGTGCAAAATCTGAGAATTTTAGAAAAATTTGGCATAAGAAATAAGGTATGAGCAACACTAATGGACTCAGGAGGCTGCATTTATATATGTAACAATAATAAAGAGAAAGATGTCGTGAATTGATAGGGAATAGGGGGCAGGGGAGGATGCAGAGGGAAAGAGGAAGGGACAGAAATTATGTGACTAGAGTATCATGTAGAAAATTGTAAAAAAAATAAAATAAAAAGGAAAAAGAAAAGTTTTTTTAAAAAAATAAGAAGAGCCAGGCGGTGGTGGCGCACGCCTTTAATCCCAGCACTTGGGAGGCAGAGCCAGGCGGATCTCTGTGAGTTTGAGGCCAGCCTGGGCTACCGAGTGAGTTCCAGGAAAGGCGCAAAGCTACACAAAGAAACCCTGTCTCGAAAAAACAAAAAACAAAAAACAAAACAAAACAAAAAAAATAAGAAGAGGAACTACTCATTTGAGTCATACCCTAGGAAAGACTAGCTCTCTGGGGATGTCTGTGAGGAGACACTGTCAGGACAGCTGTGACATGGTCAACTTTGTCCTGGTCATGTCTGTCTTCCAGTATCAGCTTCCCATAAATCTCCAGCAAGAGATTTTGATAGGTACCAGCTCTCCCTTGGCCTCCTAGGACCTCTACATTAACGTCATAAGTGGGGGTGCGTGCTGCCCTCTGGGTCACAGCTCTCTGTGTCTCAGAACTCGGTCTCAGGGTCCTACCTGAAGTTGCCTCTCATGCAGCCTGCACTGGATATGCCCTGGAACCCACATTTCCATCT
Organism: Peromyscus eremicus; assembly: GCF_949786415.1. Taxonomy (NCBI): domain Eukaryota; kingdom Metazoa; phylum Chordata; class Mammalia; order Rodentia; family Cricetidae; genus Peromyscus; species Peromyscus eremicus. The sequence continues at coordinate 26,044,094 of NC_081424.1, read as the reverse complement.
GCTTTCAGGACTGCACCCGAGATTCCTCTCTTTTCTTATGAACAGTAAGATGACTAAAGGCAGAGTTCCATAGTTATTCTTTTTCCATGACCCCATCTTGCTTATGGCCTGAGCAGAGTCAGTAAAGGCCAAGAAACACAATGTTTGGACAGGGCTTGATACTTCATTGTTAATTTTCATAAATCCAAAACTGGCAACAAGGTATTTTTTTTATGTTGCTTATCAATTTTTTTTTTTAATCTTCTTGCCTCAAGAGTTCTGGAGTTATAGGCATGGACTACCATACTCACCCTTAGAGTAGCATTTTATCACATTGTTTTAAAGTGACTTTGGCTCTTTAACATTTTGGTGGAACATATGCTCTGGTTTGGGCATAATGTCCCTTACACATCCATGTGTTTGAATATTTTGTCCCTGATGCTGTTGTGAGGGGCTGTGAAACCTTTCAGAAGTTGGGGCCTGCTAGAAGGAGTGAGTCACTGGGGAGCAGGCCTTGAGGATTAGATCCTGCCCTGGATCAGGCCCAAGCTCTCTCTCTCTCTCTCTGTTTTTTTTTTTTTTTTTTCCAAGACAGGGTTTCTCTGTGTAGCTTTTGCGCCTTTCCTGGATCTCGCTCTGTAGACCAGGCTGGCCTCAAAATCACAAAGATCCGCCTGGCTCTGCTTCCCGAGTGCTGGGATTAAAGGCGTGCACTACCACCGCCCGGCGTTTTCTCTCTCTCTCTCTCTCTCTCTCTCTCTCTCTCTCTCTCTCTCTTGATCTACTGATATGTGAACAAACAAAACCTCAAGATCCTGATGTCACAGGCAAAGATCCAGCCACCATGCCTACCACTGCCATTGTGAGCTACATCCCCTGAACCACAAGTCAGAATAAACCCGTACTCCATTAAACAGTCTCCGTGATACTACAGCTACAGATCTCAGATGCACACGGGTGAAGTGGGACAAATCACACTGTAAAGACTTGGAAAACCAAATTGATTTCTACAAAAAGAAAAAAAAAAAAAAAAAAAAAAAAAACAGCCAAAGGCTTAACTAATTGCGAAAAGTTAATATTTAAAAAAACGTTTCTTTTAATGTGGTATTCAAAATAGTTAGGAACCAATTAGAAATGATTCACTATAGCAAGGATCAAAAACAAAACAAAACATTAACCCAAATAAGAAAGAAACATGTATGCCAGTACCAAGGTGGTGAGAGTTAAAGTTGAGTGAAAGAATATCAAGGCAACACCTTAAAAATGCCTCAGCAAATCATTTCAAATTCTGTTAAAATGAAGGGAAATGAATAGAAGGTCTCAGCAAAGAAATGGGAGATACAAAGAATAAAATAAGTATTTCAGAACTGAAAAATACGGTGGCTACAATACAAATCTATAGGGAATATATAAAACAGAGATTTGAGGTGTGTCCACAGAAATTGTCCAATTTGAGCAATGGTGATAAAATGGATTTATAAAGATGAGCGGAACATCAGGGCCATGTAAACAATAACAAAAATGGTCTAATATTTATATCACAGGATATAAACTCCCAGAAAAAGATGAGAAGTAGTGAGGTATAGGTGGGCTGTTCCACAGTGAGCATCTATAAACTTTTTTGAAAAGAGAAATTAGGTGAAATTTAGTGAAAGAAGCAAGCTAGTAGACTCAGTCAATCAACAGACTCCCCTTCTACCCAAAAATAAATCCATGCCTAGACAAGTCATAATCATATTTCTGAAGATTAAAGAAAAAGAAAAGTTTTTAAAGCAACCAGGGGAAAGTAACACTTTAATTATAGAGGATGAATGATTTGAATGATGGCAGATGTCTTTCTAGAAACAAAGGAACTACTTCAAAATGCTTAGTGTATGTGTGTGTATAATGTGTGTATAAAGATTATTTATATGCGCATATATTTTTATATATTTTAATTAAATTAAAAACTAATGTATTACATATACGTATATTTATATGTACATATACAACATACATATATTTATATGTGCATCATATATATAAAATCAACTAAAAAAACCTATATCTAACACAAATATTCCTCAGGAATATGGTTGAAATGTAAATATTCTTAGATGAGAATTTGTTTGTCTGATGTGGTACCAGTGTGTGTGGAGTAACATGTAAGACAAGCATACTAAACAGAGGTGAGTAAAAAGATTTAAACGGTGATGGATTTTCTGCCTTCCACTTGGGATGATCAACTAGAGATGGTAATGGACTGTGAGACGTTAAGCACGCATAGTAGAATCTATATGGAGAGAGAAGTAAAATCACTCTAGGACAATTAAGATGAACTTGAATTAGAAGGCATGAGAAACAGTACAGAGAAATAACAAACATTTAGAGGGAACAAATAAAAAACCCAGCATTCTAACATGTTATTTGTGGCCTTTAAATATTCTAAACACATTAATTAAATTATATGCATAAGCAAAATCCATCTAAAAGTATTATCTAGGTGCCAGTTGTCTACCAGAAGCTCAACTTTAAGTGTGTTGTGGAGAACACAGGCCTGTGATGAGGCTGAGCATCCTGTTGAGGACATGGGATGAAGCCTGGCTCTCCTCTCAAGGTAGGTCGGAAGTCCACAGCCTCCATTCGACAAGGCCCCACCTCCTACAGTTTTCACCATCTCTCAGTAGCTCTATTAGGCTAGTGAAAAAATCCTTGACAGACAGCTTTTCTGGGACATTTTAGATCTAAATTCTAACAATACTCTGCAAATAACTACGTGTTACAACTGGTATAGAAAAATCCCAGGGTTCAGATATTAGCATTACACCAACATCTATTTCCTGGCTTCCCTCATTGGTCTGTGGTTATAAAGAATGTAATTGTCAGGACAGACTAGGCAAATAACACATGAAGACTCTCCATTCTACTTCTGCAGTTTCTACCTGAGTCATGAGTTGTTTTATAATCAAATCAGTTAGCCAGGCATGGTAGTACCCACTTGGCACTTCAGCTCTTGAGAGATAGATGAAGGAAGATCACAGGCTTGAGGTCAAATGGAGCTGCATAGGAAAAAAACAAACAAAACAAAACCCACTGAATGTTTAATTTGACTAAATTTTTATTGATTTAAATATTCACAAGTGGCTCGTGGCTACAGATCAGAAGGTACCAGTGTATGCTGAGTTCTACCAAACAACTTTCCATACCTTTGCTTTTACTCCGAGGTACCTGAAGAAACATTTCATGTGTGGAACTTTTATTCAGCCCGTAGTATGGACTGCATGTTCTTTAAATGTCTCACAGCCAGGTACAGTATTGTATCACATTATGGCCTCAAGAAATCTAAAGTTGGGAAAGTAACATGTTTGGTTACTCTGACTAGTGCTGAGAAATAATGCAGATGCCAGGCTAACTTCTCAGGTTGGTTGTAAAGGTTTAAAAACTCATCGCCTTGTTTCGTAAACTCACTGAGTAGGAAGAAGTCTGTAGTTGCTGAGAACCTTAATTATCTCTTTTTACTGACAAAAATATAAGCAACGTACTACCTCCAAATCCCCAGGAATGAACAGTTGGTCGATGGCTTTAAATCTTTTGCCAGCACAGGTTAAGAGATCAACACAGTTGAGCCCACGCAAGCTCATTTCCAACTTGCAGAAAGGATGGATTTTTACCATCTTTCCGTTCATTCTTTTTCTCTTTTCCCAGAGCACTTTCTCACTACATAAAATGCACATAATTAAAATGATGGAAATTCTTAGTATACTAGTCTGATCCCTGCAACAATACCTCACACAAAACAAACAAACAAAAACACAAAAGTATCAGATCATAAGTAACTTCCTAAACTTTCCTGGGGTCATGAGGGTGGGTAGAGACTTTTCAGGCTATGTTGAACTAAGTTACTCTAATAACCCCACTTCCAGCCACCCCTAAAGTGATAGTGGAAGCTGCTGTGACCTCCAATCTTAAAGAAGAGCTAACCGTGGCTGTCCAAGACACCCTAGCAATAAGATTGAGGTTCCCTTCAGCAGTGTTTTATTGCAGTTTGTCCCCAAGTTTATGGTGCTGTTTTGAGGATCTGGAACCTTTGGGATCTAGTTGGTGGGAGAAAGATTTTAGGGATAAGCCTTTGAAGGTTATACCTGCTCATATTTCTTACCCCCTCTGTTTCCTGGTCCACTGCCAAATGAAAGACCTGGGGCCATAGGCTCCCAGCACTGCCATAGAAGAAGCCACCCTGTCATTCCTTCCCACAAAGATGGACTGAAACCTTTGGAAAAATGGGTAAAATGAGTCCTGTCATCCCTACTTGCTTTTGTGATGTATTTCTTCACAGTGATGAGAAAAGAAAGAGAACATGATCACTGGAATTATCTCCAGTGGGATGATTTTCAGGTTGGTGGCTTATTTACTTATTTAGATCACCCCCATTTTAAATTCTCTATAGACAATACGTTCACTTGCTGCTTTTATTTTGGGAACCACTCAGATCATCTCCCCTCCAAAAGCCACCATTTTTCCCCCCTGTAATCAGCATACCCTACTCTTTCCTTTGCAGGCAAACTGAGGGAGGTTCACGGACAACCTAAGCTCTGAAAAGATAGGGACAGCCCAGTTCGCTCCTGTCCCTGACTGGCGACATGATCGGTGGTTCTAGGCAGTTTCTATACATAATACCTGCCTCCACCTCCAAAGACCCATGTGTCAAAGACATGTACCCAGCTTGGTGCTATTGGTAGTTGGTAAGACAGGAGCATGTAGCTGGAGTTTTCTCCAGTCCTGCCCAGAACCACGGACCCCCACAACCACTTATAAAATAATCACTCAGAAACTTATATTAATTAAACTGCTTGGCCGTTAGCTCAGGCCTACCATTGACTAGCTCTTACACTTAACTCAGCCCATTTCTGTTAATCTATATGTCGCCACGTGTTCCGTGGCTTTACCTGTTGCTTTTACATGTTGCTCCCTGAATGGCAGGCTGGCATCTTTCCCACTCCGCCTTCCTGTTCCCCCAATTCTCCTCTCTGCTAGTCCCGCCTCTACTTCCTGCCTGGCTACTGGCCAATCAGCGTTTATTTATCAATCAATCATAGCAACATATTTTTACAGCAGATAGGACATCCCACAGCAGGAGCCCGTCAGAGGCTGGGTTCCCTAGTAGGAGGGTCATTTTGGGATAGGGTCATGAGCTTGCAGGGGACTGTGGAGATTCAGCCCCTTCCTCTTGCCGCCTTAGGTGGTTTGTTACACTGCATTTCCACCATGATGTATTGCCCCTGCTATGGAGAACTAGAAGGAATGTGTCTTCCCTACCATAAATGAGCCTCCGAGAACATAATCCAAAATGAAATCTTCCCCCTGATAAGTTCCTTGTCTCAAGATGTGTCAGAGTGACCTGGACCTGCAAATCACTAGCTCCGAGAGAATGTCATCAGAGAATGATGTAAGTAAATTATTTATATTTCACACCAAAACCCACCGTTTCACACTAGAAGACAACTCAAAATTTAGATATTACTTCAATGACCTGAAAGGTAAATGCCGGATAACCATGAAGATTGTCCACCGGGACTTTGTCACCTTTGAAAAAACTCTTTCTCAATAAAAAAAAGCCCCAAGTTCAAAGATACTAAAACCAAGACATGAACATATACCTGATATTTCCTTTACTTGTGATAGCCCAAGTCTTCTAAGTACTGTGTACTACACAAAACTCATGGCCATCAGAAGTGGCTAAGTATGTTCTGTCTTGGCTCCCATTCCCTGGAAGCAGAGCCTGAGGCAAGGGTTTGGGTGTGTATGCCTTACTAGCAAGTGCTGCCAGGAGAGAGGAGGGAAGGGGAATAGAGCAGGACAGAGTTGCCTAAGAATCTAGCCTCAGCTGCAGTCCTCTGCAGCTGGGTCCCACCGGTCTCTGAAGCATGAACTGGGTCACAGACAGTGTCTGCTTTTCCTGCCCCATGCCCACGAGTCGCTGACTTCAGACTGCTTCGATTTGTCAGGATGGACAGTCACAGTGTCTCTCAGGAAAGGCAGTCCCTCTTTGGTCCGGGTCAAGTTTGTAGATGAGGGAGCAGTTGTGAGCCATTAGCAGACAAATGCATGGCAGCTGCAGGATGAGGGGGCTGGTCTGAATGGAAAAGGGGGGCTTGGCCAGGCTCCAAGGGAATCTACAGCAGTTTATCCCCGTAATGCTCCCAAATTATCCAGTTGTTTCCAGCTTGAAATTCACTTCTTCTAGAGACAGGATTTCCAGCATCTTGTTAGCCGGAGGATAGAGTTGAGAGGTTGACTGACAGTTGTTGAGTCTGTTGATGGCATTTCATGCCTGACGGATTCAATTAGTGATGGCATCATGACCTGTTCAAACTTGGTGATGGTTATAACAATTGTTATGTTTTTCCCCATATTTAAAAAATATATTATCTTAAAGTTTTAGGAGCTTTCTCTAGGCTTTTCTTACTATAATAGTCCCTTCCTTCCTTCCTTCCTCCCTTCCTTCCCTTCTTTCTTCCTGTTGAGGTTCTGGGGGTTTGAGATGGAGTCTCATGTAACCCAGGCTGACTTCAAGGTAGCCAATGCTTGATCAATGCATTGATCCTCCTGCTTCTGCCTCCCAAACACTGAGGTTAGAGGTATGTGCTGCTGTGCCTGCTCAGCCATTTTTCTACTGATCATGATGAGAGTTCTTTTAAGTGTTAAGCATGTGCATCTGGTCATAAATTCAGTGAACCCAGGAAATCATCAGTAGGGATGCATTGGCTCCACTTAGAGATGTGACAAAGCTGGGACTCCTGACCCACATGTCACCCTATTTTAATCAGAGGATCCCCAACATGCTTTTACCCAAGTAGATGGCTATGTTACTCCATTTTGTTTTCAAAGCTATAACAAAACACACAAGGCAAGAAAAAAAATGATCTAGTTCTGGAGGTTCAAAGGCTCACATCTGGTGATGATTTTTCTATTGACAGACTCAAGACAGTGCCGAGCATCGCATGGCAATAGACAAGCATCATGCAGGTGAGTGTGTCTTCACACCTTCCTATCTCTGTCTTTATGTAAAGCCATTGTTTTTTAATCACTGGGAAGCGATTCCCCTGGATGACTTTATTTAATCCTAACCACCTCTTAAAGATAATTAAAAACATTGCAGAGCAAATTTCTACCTTCTTGATACCTCACGTTGGGATTAAATTTTAGCACATTAAATATCAACCCCTTGGGGAAATGCTCAAACCACATCCAAACCACAGCATACTGCCTGATCCCCAAGTTTGGGATCCTTCACTCAACGGTAAAAATGTTCTTGGGGGACAAACTGTGTCTGAATCATAGCAACAAAAGGATAATGAATTGAGTCACGGCAGGCAACAACAGCACCCACAAGATGGTTCTTCCTTTCTTCTCCAGGGCCCTGCTCTCTCACACAGCGACGTCATCTGTTTGCGAGATGGCTTGCATTCTGCTAGAGAAAAACATTTTTTTTTTTAAAGCAAAAAGGCATTTCAGGTTATCTTTACATCCCCAGAACCTAGGATGAAGGCTTCCAGGTAATGAGTACCTTGGCAGACTTTTGTTAATATTAACTTTCACCGATAGTAATGAGGTAATAATATATGGAAAGTGGGTGATATATGTATCTAGCACTCAGCTCTTTGAAAATGAGGTGATAGAGTGTCTATCATCTTAGATAGAGTATCTAACTCTTTTTTTTTTTTTAAGATTTATTTACTTATTATGTATACAGTGTTCTGTTTGCATGTATCCCTGCAGGCCAGAAGAGGAAGCCAGATCTCATTACTGATTGTTGTGAGCCATCATGTGGGTGCTGGGAATTGAACTCAGGACCTCTGGAAGAACAGCCAGTGTTCTTAACCTCTGAGCCATCTCTCCAGCCCAAGTATCTAACTCTTAACATAAAAATAAAACAAAGCACTTACAAAATTAAGGGGTATATTCTTTTTATGGCAGAACATATGTTTTCATATTTATAAATCCTTACATCCCAATAAACAAAAATAAATTTGTAAAGCATCCCTAAAAGTGTCTTCCATGTAATATTTATGACAAGATAGATGGTCCTGAAAAGCTCTAACTTCATTTAGGCTGTGTGATGGTTTGAATAGGCATGGCCCCCATAGACTCATGTGCTTGAATGCTTGGCCCATAGGGAGTGGCACTATTAGGAAGTATGGCCTTGTTGGAGGAAGTGTGTCACCGTGGAGCAAGCTTTAAGGTCTCATATGCTCAAGCTAGGCCCAGTGACACAGTCTCCTTTTGCTACTTGCGGATCAAGATATAGAACACTCAGCTCCCTCTCCAGCACCGTGTCTGTCTGTATGCCGCCATGCTTCCTGTTATGATGATAATGGACTAAACTTATGAAACTGTAGGCAAGCCCCAATTAAATGTTTTCCTTCTTTTATGAGAGTTGCTGTGGTCAACTCTAGACAGATAGCTAGGGAGCCTGCATGGGACCAACCTAGGCCTTCTGCATGTGGGTGACAGTTATGTAGCTTGGTCTGTTTGTGGGACCCCTAGCAGTGGGACCAGGATCTGTCCCTGGGGCATGAGCTGGCTTTTTGGAACCTATTCCCTATGGTGGGATGCCTTACTCAGTCTTGATGCAGTGGGGAGGAGCTTGATCCTGCCTCGACTTGATATGCCATGCTTTGTTGACTCCCATGGGAGGCCTTACCCTTCCAGAGGACTGGATGATGGGGGGGGGATAGAAAGGAGGTGGAGGGAGGGTTGGGAGAAGGGGAGGAAGGAAGGGGAAACTGTGGTTGGTATGTAAAATAAACAAAAAATATAATAATAATAATAAAGAGTTGCCATGGTTATGGTGTCTCTTCACAGCAATAGAAACCCTAAGTAATACAGGCTACTATCACCAAATACCATAACAAGATAGCTCAAAACCAAGATAGCAACAGTTTCTTACAGTTTCAGAACCTGAATATCCAAGGTCAAGGCATCAGTACAATTGGCATCTAGTGAGCGCTCATGTTTCTGTTTCATACATGGTGCTTTCAAGATGTGTTCTCCCTTAGTGGAAGAAACTATATTGGTCCACTTCCACAATGTCACTTATTCCATTGAAAAATCTGTCTTTAGGCCATCGAGATGGCTCAGCTGGTAAAGGTGTTTGTCACCAAGACTGACAAACCTAGTTTGGTTCCTGGAACCCACATGATGGAAGGCGAGAATCTGACCTCCAAGCTTGTATCACAGTGTACACACGTGCATATGTACACCCACAAAATTTTTATTTTTCAAGACAGCAGTTCTCTACATAGCCCTGGCTGTCCCAGAACTCAGAGCTCTGCCTGCCTGTGCCTCGTGAGCAAAAATATTTTTTTTTTAATGTAAAATCTTAGTTTTCTCAAACTGCTGTAAAGAAATCCCAGCAGCTTAAATAACAAGTATTTTTCTGACTAATCCTGTTTATGAGGATGCCATTCCCAGAACTTATGAGTCCCCTCCTTCTGATACTATCAGCTTGAGCGCTAGGACTGTGACTTAGGAATTGGTGGCAGAAACAGACACTCAGGATACAGCAAACTCTCCAGTCTCCTTTTATGACGTTGACAGCTCTGTAAGAAGAGGAAAGGCAACCCAAGCCAGCTCACTTAACATGCAATGCCTTCTGCCACGCTATGATGTCAGTGGAAGGCCCAGATGCTGGTACCATGCTGTCGGACTTTCCCTCCTCAAGAAGTGTGACTAACATAAATGGATTTTTTTCTTTTCTTTTTTTAGTTATTTCTTTTCTTTTCGAGATTATGATGTAATTACATCATTTCTCCCTTCCTGTTTATACCTCCAAATCTTCCCATATATCCTTCTTTGCTTTCTTTCAAATTCATGGCCTCCTTTTTCATTCAGTGTTGTTACATGCATAAGTGTGTGTGTGTGTGTGTGTGTGTGTATATATATATACACACACACACACACACACACATATATATTCCCCTAAACACAACTTGCTCAATCTGTTAGGTATTGCTTGTATGTATGTTTTCAGGGCTGACCATTTGGTTTTGGACAACCAATTGGTGTTCTCTTTCCTGGCAAAGATTCTTTGGTTTCAGGCACTTTATTACTGTTAACAGAAAATGAGCCAAGGCAAATTATCTTTCTTCTAGTTTCAAATAGCAGCTATCCCATTTCTGCCTGGGATCTCCTTGAAGGCCCACGTTTCTGGCATGCACCTAGAAACATGCCTCATTTCTCCTCCTTACCTATTTTCAAGACTGCTTCTGCTATTTAGAGAACTGTTAGAGTAGCACCCCATTTATTGGTACCAAACTGTGTCTTAGTTTGCTCACGCTACCAGAAAGGAATACGGTAAGACGACAACTCCAGCAATGGCAATTGTTTTCTCACAGGTGCAGAGTCTAGGGGTTTGGCGCGGGCTGCCTCCTTCTTCCTGTGTCCTCACGGCCTTTCCTTGACTCATGGTTGTGGAGAGAGACAGAGATAGAGAATGAGATCCCTGATGTATTTCCCCATAAGGATGTATAAACACACTCTCTTAAGACCTCATGTAACTGATCTTTGTGTATGTGAAAGTGTGCTGTGTGTGTGTGTATTATGTGTGTGCATATATACTGATGGAGGCCGGAGGGTCAATGTCTGTCTGTCTGTCTGTCTGTCTATCTATCAGTCAACTATCCATCTGTCATCTATCTATCTATCTATCTATCTATCTATCTATCTATCTATCTATTTATCTATCATTTGTTTATCCATTCTTTCTTTTTTGAGGAATAATCTCTCAATGAACCAGGAACTTGTTGGCTGGTTATACTGGCTGCCTAACAAGCTCTGGGGATTCAACTCTCCCCAGCCGACACCAGTGCTGGGGTTAAAGGCACAAGCTGCCATACTTGACTTTGATGCAAGTACGAGGCGTTCAAATTCAGATCTCCATGCTTAGGTGGAAAACACTTAACTACTGAACCATCTTCCCAGCCCCAACCACATGTAATCTTAACTACCTTCTTGGAGGTTCTTTCTCCAACTACAGTCATGTTGACAGTGGGGATTTCTGATTGTAGCTTAAAATTTTCTCAGTTTTATAAAGCATGGAAGTGGCAGGTCACTCAAAAAATAAAGTTTTAAATGGAAGAGGTATTTAAAAAAAAGAAGAAAGAAAGAATCCAAGTCCATTGGTAATTCTCCTCTCAGCTCCCATCCTCAGGTCTGAGTGTAGCTTTCCCTGACAAACGGATATTCCTGGCAACTCTGTCTCCCCAAATCCTCAGAACAATGGGGCCAGGGTGTAGGGCCTTGGAAGGACGTGTTGGGTGTACCTCTCCACATTCGTTTGTTCATTGTCCCACCGCCGCCATTCACAGCCTTTGAGAGAAGGCTGGTGCTTATCACAAGAGTAGAGTTTCAGCTGCTAGAAAGCTTTGTGACTCTCAGTCACTTTCCCTGCCTCCGGGTCTTTCGAACTGTTCCTTGAGACGCCCTCAAGCCAACAAGGTGACACAATTTGCATTTGCCTCAATGCTTCCACAGAGACTCTCCAAGATTATTTTACACTCGGACATATTATACTATTTTTTTCCACAGGATTGCCAATTAGAAATGGGAGCCGAAATGTATCCTATACCCTACAATTGTACACACAAAGTACCAACGTCTGAAGAGAAACAATGTCACCCTATCTACGGAATCTAGCTGCCTAGTGAAATATTCAGCAAATATTTATTACATGGAAGTATCTGATTTAAATGTCAGTGTTCTCAAAATTACTCTGTTGGTCTCCAAACTCCCTTTTCAAGCTCCCCAAGATTGTCTTTCTTCCCCTTCTCACCTAAATCCTTAAACACACACTGCATTGTCTTAGCTTATCATCGGTAAAGAAGCAAGCTCCACCTGAATGACCCAAGCTCCTGGCTAGTTGATGCTGAATTGTAAGCTGTTAGGGATGAAAAACACACGAACACAAAATTATGTTTTTCTCTTTCGGGTAGGTTTTGATTTCATCAGCTTCGAGAAGGGAACCTCCAAATTAAGAACAATTGTGTGAAAGGTTGAGAGGCATGACTTAGTTTTCTGCACAAAAAAATGATACGTACTTCTTATATCTGAGCCATAAATCTCTGCAGTGTCGGGTGACAGCAGCTATGTGTATACTGTGGTTAACACTGGTCTCCTTTATGATCTAAGCTTCATGAAATGGGGAGCTGTGTTTATTTTGTTCATTTCTCAATTTCTAGTGCCTGGTGAATGCCATCATCTTTTTATCGCTGAATTATAATGCAATAAAATATAACCACAAAACCTGCTCGATTTTACCTAACCGATGCATAATAAAAAACACGAACTTTGTGACACAGGAATACCCCAAAATGTACTAATTTCTTCCCTAGAGTTGATGTGGGTGTTCAGAATAAGGCTTTCTAATTGATGTTTGAAAACTCTTTTTCAAACACTAGTGAATTTCGTCATGCCATGTTTACATACCCGAGACCTGGAATAGGCTCTTTCCGGAGTTCAAGATTCACTTACGTAACATGTTTCTGGATGATAGCCAGAGGCTGGCTTGGCTGACAGTAATCTCTAGTACTTCCCCCTGTGATATCTCTCAGACAGATCTTGAAGGGCCTTATCCTAATGGATAGAAGAGAAGGGTAGAGCCACACTTTGATACCACCTGCAGAAAGAATGGAAGAGACTCCACAGACAGACCATCAATCGCTTCCTCCTTTGCCGTTCTGAGTTACTGAGGTGGAATAGAACTCTCCTGGTTTCTTTCCCCTTGTTTGCGTTTGCCTGTCGTTGTGTGGTCCGAGGCTAAAAACTGATTTTTTATTCTTTCTTCAATGCTGGTTTATCTGATTGCTCCTGACTTTTTCACACCTAAGTAGCCTTTTGTAGCTAGAGTTTTCCTGCCTGGCCCACAGTCAGGACAAATCTCTCTCACCCACCAGTCCCACAGCCACTCAGACCCAACCAAGTAAACACAGAGACTTATATTGCTTACAAACTGTATGGTCATGGCAGGTTTCTTGCTAACTGTTCTTATATCTTAAATTAACCCATTTCTATTCTATACCTTGCCACGTGGCTCGAGGCTTACCAGCATCTTCACATACTGCTTGTCATGGCGGTGGCTGGCAGTGACTCCTCCCACCTTCCTGTTCTCTCAATTCTCCTCTCTGCTAGTCCTGCCTATACTTCCTGCCACTGGCCAATCAGTGTTTTATTTATTGACCAATCAGAGCAACAGATTTGGCATACAGACCATCGTTTATTTTTTACCAGGTTTTGGTCTGTTTTTTTATGTCTTAGTTATTTTTATGTATTTATGTTTTTTAATGTTTAGAGTTACTTATTTAAGTGTGTGTGTGTGTGTGTGTGTGTGTGTGTGTGTGTGTGTGTAACTAGTAATTTTCCATTTCCATCTCACTTTAAAAACCCCAGAGTTTTTACTCAAAAATCAACAAAGTTTTATCAGAAGACGTTGCTAGACCAGCAAAGAGCAAAGGAACTCACTGCTCATTCCATGGATGCTTGTCCTGGTAGTGTATATGTATTTCATTAAAATATTGAAGTTATTTCCTGAGGACTCACGGGAGTTGGTGTTTAAGGTTTGGAATCACAGTAGCCAGCACAGTGGGAGCAATAAGGGAACTTCTCATTCAAGACCAATTAAATTAAGCATTCTGGGCCTTGTAAGTGACATTAATGTGTGGCTAAGAGTAAGAACATTCTCTATACAGGTCTTCATCTCAATTTCTGACTCCCAAGTTTTTCCTGTACTAGAACAAATTAGGGAATCTGGAAACCACAAAAAAAAGTGACATTTCCCAAATGTTAAATATAAAAAATAAGGAGGAAAAAGGAAAGAAAAAAATTTAAAGGACAGAGCCTACCTCAGAGGCTGATCAGTAACTGTGTAAAAGGCACTTGGACCTGTGAGTCCAGAAATGCTGAAAGGAAAAGCTGAAGTGTGCTGCGATCTTCTCCCTGGAAATACTTGGCTTTCCGGAAAGCCTCTCTGTAGCAGACAGGTGTGCCCAGGTCATAGGTGATGGTGGAGTGAACTCCATTTTAAGATATCTTGGGATTAAATCTTTATAACCAGCTAAACACTCGGTGCATCATTTATTTCTCCACAACATTCTTCAAGCCAAACGAGGCTGCATTCACAAGCTTCTCTCTCCTTCCTGCTCACTCCAGTCCTAACCTTTCGGTGACCACAAGAGTCATAGTGCTGCCAAGGAGCTTGTAACTAGTGTCCCTACAGGTGTTTTCCTCTTTGGCACATCACCAGGTCCCAAGCCCTGCCCCCTGTCTAGTAATCCTTCAAGTCTTCCCAGGAGGAACGTACCAGCAAGCATGGTTCCTGCCATCAAGTGCCTGCCTTGAGTTCCTGTCTGGACACCCCTCAGTGATGAAATAAATCTTTCTTCCCTCAAGTTGCTTTTGGTTAGCGTTTTGTCATAGCAACCTAAAGCAAATGATAATGAAAAAATAATTTCCAAGAATGGATGTAGCTATTACAAATTCTCAGGGTTACCCTGAGGACTGTACAGACTGCTGCTGCTGAATGAGTGCCTGTGTTGGATGAGATTGCAAAAACAAAATGCACACCAGAATGATGTTGGGCATTTTATGAAATGTGGATATTCTCTAATTTGATGCAACCACAACTGTCTTGTAGAGCTAGAAGGAGGAGAATTGATAAATCTCATGTATGACTCTGTAGTACTTAACCAGTTTTAAAAACCAAAAGCCCATGGTTTTCTTCATTTATCCTGTCTTCCTAGCCTGGAGCCACAAACTTTCTGAATCAGCCCTGTGGCTAACTTATGGAACATAGAAGTCATTCCATAACTAAGAGACTGTGAGCAAAGAGAATCCTCAAATTGTTTTTAGTATTTTGACAAATTCAATAAAGTCAGCCTTGGTGCCATAGTAAACATCTCCAGTTGTGACTGGTTGGTCCTTTTTTCTGCTTTTGTAGAATTAATGAATAACTTAAAGATGAAAACGTAATTTTTCATGACATTACAGTAAGCCATAACACCACAGGAATTTGTAAGAGGTAACAAGATGGAACTCTTGATGCTTAAGAGAATGGAGAACATGGCCTCATAATATTTCCCAATGTTCTTCTGTGTTTAACTGTTTCACAAATTTTATAATATGTCAAAAACATGTATTACTAAGAGTCAGTGAAATATGCTCAGTAACTTACTTTTTAAACTATCTGCTTCGCTATACATTTCGAGCTGGCCCTAAGCTGGATCCTCCTGCCTCCATGTCCCATGTGCTGGATCACAGGTGTGTGCTACCACACGTAGTTTAGTTTCATACATTTTCATTACCTAACAAAAGCTAGTGCTTCAATAAGGGCCACATTCTTACTTCTACTACTTTGCTTTTAGGAGTTGTTACAGACTTGGGTTCAGTGAGATGACTCAGTCGGTAAAGCCACTTGCTGCCAGTCCTGACAACCTGAGTTTGATCCCCTGGGCCAGTGGTTCTCAACCTTCCTAATGCTGCAACCATTTCATACAGTTCTTCATGTTGTGGTGACCCCCCCAACCATAAAATTATTTCATTGCTACTTCATAACAGTAATGTTGCTATTGTTATGAATCATAATGTAAATATCTAATGTTTCTGATAGTCTTAGATGATAAAATAAACAAAAGGGTTATTCAAGCCTTCTCAAAGGGGGTCGCAATTCACAGGTTGAGAACCATTTACATGGACCCAGGGTTAGAGACAGTCTGTCGAGGTGGGTCGCCTCCAAATTGTAAGCTGTATTTAGTTTCCCAAGCCTTTTGATTTTGGACCATTTAAATAGTGTCCCTCAAGTAAGACCTTGTAGAATACCAGCCCTGGAATATACTAGGCTATTGACCTAGATATGATTATTCTGAGCTATCTAAACCCAGGTCCAGCATCCCTTGTCAGCCTCCTTATTCTAAGGGCTGCCATAAATACACACACGTTCTTTAATGAGACCACATCAATCCTACCATCAACAATCTGAAGACGAACTGCCTTGGAACCTTAGAAGCAAAGAAAAGGAGGGCAGAGGGGACAAACTTCAATGGGTGTTCTCTTCTACTAGCTACAGTGATGTGCGTTGTCTAATCCCACAGCTGGGAGAGTGTGCGAAGGAATCCTCCTCGTTCCCACCATTGTACCTGCTTGATTTTCGTGGCCTGTTCAGCACTGGCTATTGTGACAATGACACTTTCCCCATCTAGGCCTAGTTCTGTGTACACCTTGTCCCCAGGTTTACAGCTAGCAGTGGAATAAATTAAAGGCAAACTTGGCTATTTTGACAGTGAGGCTTCCCCCACCCAGCCCTAACCCCGACAAACTCTTATTCATTCCTCAGATCAGAGCCAGCAATTCAAGGAAAAGTTTCCATAAACCAATCTCAGATCATTCTTCCTTCTTCTATCACACCTCCACCATAGCACCCTACCGGATTTTATCTTACGTAACACAGTTCTTCTTCCTTCTGATTTGGATGTGTGTTGAAGAGCAGAACTTACATAGATTGGGGGAGGGGGAATAACAACTCTGCATATTTTGCTTTTGTGGTGCCTGTGCTTTGTAGGTGTGGTTATGTAAAAAGTTGTGGTTTTGATGCATTGATGAAATATCTTAAACTAGTCGCATTCTGAGTAGGCCATGAAGTTTTAGAAAGTAAGTAGACAATTCAAAAGGGGCAATGCAGTGCGGTGAGCATGTTTTATGACCTTGGGGTGCTGGAGAGTCCAGAGAGTGGGAACACCGTAATTTCCTTGCATCTGTGCTGCCTGGAACAAAGGGAACAGACCTCTGATTCTGAGTCTTCTCACTGGCGGAGGGACATGGAGTAATCATTTTAATTCTCTTAGCATCGTTTTCCTTTCAGAACCATTTCTGATCCTAAAGCTAGACTTATTCCCTTTCAAAAACATAGTTAATAATTCCTCCTAAATATGAAAAAAAAAACTGAACAGAAAGCAGGTAAAATAAGGATAAGTTCTCATACAAAGTTTAAATCCCTTTATCACAATGAAAAATGCAAAGACTTCACTTGGGAGGCAAAGATATGTGTTTACAATTGGTGCCATTGCATTGGAAACCCATAAGAAAACACAAGAACTGTCTTTGCAGGCCTGTTTAGCCATGACTCCAAAGGGCTGAGTGTGCATACTTCAGGAAGCCCGTGATTTTTATCAGCCATATGATCCTAGCTGACAATAGCATATTTAGCCAACTCAGTATATCGCAGTCGTGTGGGCAGCAGTTTGAGTTCTCTTGTCCCAGAGACTAACTGACCTCTTCCTGCTTGAATTTCATGCAGTCTCTCTGTTAGCATCAAGCCAGAATTCTGGAAAAATACATAAAACAAAAAGTCGAGGACATGGCTTGCCTAGATTGCTGACTGTCATTCCCGGGCTAGATTTTTACGAACTTCTCCGTGGAAGATCGTGGTTGGTTTGGTTTTCATGCATTTGATGATAGAGGAACACTGAACCAGACTATTGTGGTGAGGCCCACAAATATTTAAGTGTCCTAAATGACCACAGAGAGGGATTTGCGACAGGCTACAAAGTGAGACTGAAGGAAATATATTCAGAGTAAGTTGCTGTCTTTAAAATTTGACTGTATCATAATGAAAACGCTAGAAGTACTCAGTAGACCACGCAGTCCTGTGAAAGATGCTCTACATAGACTCCTGTATGATGCAGCATATGGCGACCAAAGCATAAAAAGGATGAGTAATCGAGCCTCACACTTCTGCTGAGATGTGAGCATTAATTTCTGTCCTTGGTTACTTCTGTAGTGCTCGATGTGTTTTCCGCATTTGCTTAACTGCTGTTCTAGCACGGTTTCTCCTCCTCTGGAGCTTCATAGACGTACTTATCTTTCTCCTCAGCCTAAACAATTCCTCCCAGTGTCTTCCGTTAGAGTGGGCACAGGGGTTGTCTCAGTTAGGGTTTCTGTTGCCATGAAGAGACATCATGACTTATAAGCACTTACAAAGGAAAAACATTTAACTGGAGTGGCTGACATTTTCAGAGGTTTAGTCCATTGTCATCATGGTGCGACATGGCAGCATACAGGCAGACATGGTGCTGGAGAAGGAGCTGAAAGTCCTGCATCTTGACCTTCAGGCAACAGGAAGTGGTCTGAACTAAGCGTAGCTTGAGCAAAGGAAACCTCAAAGCCCACTCCCACAGTGACATACTTCCTCCAACAAGGCCACACTTACTTCAACAAGGCCACACCTCCTAATAGTGCCACTCCCTGTGAGATTATGGAGGCCAATTACATTCTAATTACCACAGTGGTCATGAAATCCTTTAGTCTGCTCTTATTGTGGAGAGTTTTTCCTTCTCCTTCAATTGTGATAGTTTTTCTAAGTACCTTAGTCTAGGTTGGCAGTTATTATCTTTTAGGACCTAAAATATATCACCACAAGCCCTTCTGACTTCTTAATTTTTTTCTATCTAGAAATCTCTTATTTTGATGAACCTACCTTTGTATATAACTTGATGTTTCTGGAAGCTTCTAACTTAATTTATTTGTTCTGCGTATTTAGTGTTTTAACTACAATATAATGAATGTGGGAGGTTCTTTTAATTTTGTTTATTTGGTGTTATAAATGCTTCATACACCTACATGGGCATCTATTTTTCAAGATTTAAGATGTTTTCTGCTATAATTTTATTGAAAGTGTTTTCTGTTCCTTTAGCAAGAAATTTTATTTTGCTTCTTCTATTTCCATGGTTCATATATTTTGTCTTTTCATTTATGTTCCATAGATCTCACAATTCCATTCTTTCTTAAATTCCATCTTTGTTATTCTGATGGGTTATATTTTATATAGAACTTTTTCCCCCTCTTGCGGCTTTCAATGCTGTTTATTTGTTCTGTATATTTAGTGTTTTAACTATCTGTCATGGGGAGAATTTTTTCTGGTCTTGTCTATTTGGTGTTCTGTGTGTTTCTTATATCTGTATGGCTGTGTCTTTCATTAGTTTGGGGAAATTTAGTCCTGCGATCTTGTTGAAGATCTGGTCTATGCCATTGCCTTGGGGTTTGTTTCCCTCATCCATCCTTCTGTTTTGCAGATTTGGCCTTTTCATGGTATCCCTCGTTTCCTGCATGTTCCTTTCCCGTGTCCTTTTAAAATTTTCATATTCTTTGCTTGTTTGGCCTATTTCCTCTACTTTGTCCTGGAGTCTCCTGTTCTCTCTTCTATTTCATCCATTCTCCTTGGAAGGCTTTTCTTTCAGTTTTCTAGTTGGGTTACTGAATTTTTCAACTCCATCTTCCTTCAGTTTGAGTCTTTTCAGTATGTCTATCTCTTCATTGGATTTGCTTTTCTAGGTCTGTGTTGTTTTGTCCTATCATTCAGCCTTGTGTTTGTGTTTCCTTGGGAATCAGTTATGTGCTTATTGTCTTTGAGTTCATTCTCTCTTTAAATTCACTGAGATGTCTATTTGTGTCCTCTTGAAAGTCCTTGACTTCTAGCCTGGCAGGCAGTGGTGGCACATACCTTTAATTCCAGCACTTAAGAGGCAGAGCCAGGTGGATCTCTGTGAATTCGAAGCCAGTCTGGTCTATAGAGTGAGTTCCAGGATAGGCCCCAAAGCTACAGAGAAACCCTGTCTCAAAAAAACCAAAAGAAAAAAAAAAGCCCTTGATTTCTTTGATGATGTTTAAGGTTACCCTTTTAAATGTTGTGCTCCATGGTTCATTTAGATGATTCTCTTTAGAGAACATTTCTATAGGAATGGTGGCTTGGGGCAAGTATACTGCTTGATCTTTCACACTATCATTATGATGAGATGGGCAAGTAGACTCTTAAGTTGATTGTGTGACTGGTGTGAACAGAGAAGTCTGGGCTGGTGCCAGGTGGTTGGGAAGGACACAGACAGGGCTCACCAGTTGGGGCTTGGGCTCTGTTTGTGGCACCTGGTGTAGGTCTGGGAATTGGAAAGTGTGCAGGCAGGGCAGGATCAGGCAGACCCACTAGGCTGGATCAGAGCACAGGTTATGTGCACCCTACTGGGCCTGGAGTGTGGATCTGACACAAACAGCTGTGAGGTAACTGGAGTCAGAAGGGGTTGTGCCAGGGAGCACAAGAAGGTTACTCCTGTCTCTGTGCCAATGGGCTGGCTATAGGGTCCCCGCAGGAAGGGGTCTATGGTATAGTGAGTTACAATGGGAGGAAGAGTCTGGGTGAAGGTCATGATTCCTGCCAAGCAGTTTAGGCAGGAGGGAGTTGAGACACTAGTTGAACTTGAAACAAAAAGAAAAACTAAAACCAACCAACCAATCAAAAACTAAAAATCATCCTTGTTTTTTCAGTGGCAGTGTATGCAGTGTTCAACAGGGACTAAGCTGTAGTAGGGTTAAGCTGTCATTTTCCCCTGCAAGGCTGCTGTTTGGAGGCACCAGGCTTTATCCTCAATATTCCTATGAGAGTAGAATACTGTCATCAAAAACAATCATTATCAAAGGGTATTAGTACTCAAATGGAAAAATAATCACCACTTAAGCATCAACCACATTAAGAAATAGAGGAACACTGTGTGTGTTTACTGATGTATTAGTTACTACAACTGAGTGGAAAGGAAATGAATATAGAAAGCAAGCAATTATTAATGAGCTAGAGAAAAAACAGGGGAAGAGATGTGTGAACTGCTGTGGAATAATCCTTCGGTACACTGTGTAAATCATGCTGTGATTGGTTTAATTTTTAGAAGCTGACTGGCCAATAGCTCGACAGGATAAGATTAGGCAGGAAAACCAGACAAGGACACTGGGAAGAAAGGTAGAGTCAGAGGAGTTGTCAGAAAGACACAGAGAGGAAACAGGAGGTGCAAGATGAAAGAGAGGTAATGCCAAGTGGCAAAATGTAGATGAACATAAATGAAGTTGTAAGAGCTAGCTAGTAATAAACCTGAGCTATCGGCTGAGCATTTATAATTAATATTAAGTCTCCCGGTCAGTTATTTGGGAACTGATGGGTATTTGGGAACAGTTTACAGTGAACACATGAAGGGGTGATGGGGATAGAGGCAGGAGATGAGGCAG
Source organism: Peromyscus eremicus (assembly GCF_949786415.1). Lineage (NCBI taxonomy): Eukaryota > Metazoa > Chordata > Mammalia > Rodentia > Cricetidae > Peromyscus > Peromyscus eremicus. The sequence continues at coordinate 26,023,046 of NC_081424.1, read as the reverse complement.
TTTGGGCTCAAAGTCTAAAGGAAAGACTAAGAAAAAGAAATGCAATCAGGTAACTTCAATCAGCCACAGCTTTCAGAGCACCTAGACACAAGAGCCCTCAGAAAGCTCGTACATAGGAAGATGGAAAGAGAAAGAGGAGGGGGCAGGGAGAGGACAAGAACAGAGCAGGACAAAGTGGGTTTTGTTTGTTTGTTTCTTTGTTGTTTTTAATTGGCAGTGAGTATTAAACAAAATTAAACAAGACTAGAGGGGCCACAGTTTGTGCATTTTGCCCTGCTTTCTGGTCTATACTGAGTCTCAAGGTTATTTCCTGATCTTGCAGATGCCTGTCACACCCAGAGGGCTCCTGTGCGAGGCTGGGTCTCAGATGTTGCTCACAACTTGGGAAGGTCCTTCAAAGGCTGGTTGCCTATACCTGCCTCTCCCTCAAGCAGCTCTGTGCAAAACTGGGCCACAGATGCTGGTCCCATCTTCATGGGTCAGGATTTGAATGTTGAATCTGTTCCTGTGCAATCCTGCCTTGAGGTTCTGTATGCCACTTGAATCCCGAGTCTGTTTTCCTGGAGACTCTGGCTCCAATCAGGGTTCCATCTTGCTGAATGCAATGTGGTTCTGATTATGAGTATCTTCCCTTTCGACTGCAGGTATTAATCTGCCCAGGTTTCAGAGTATATATAGGCCCATGATACATGCAGTGAGGTTTCCCTGACATGTAGTTCACAGAGGGCCTGGGGCTGTCAAGCCTCTGACTCAGCAGGGATCTTTTTTTAAATGGCAGCCATTCCCCTCAAGTGGAGCGAGGGCAGCATCTCCTCTTGTCGGTGCTGGCACTCCGACACTTTTTCTGCTCTTTACAATGTCTGTTACTGAAAGTGCAAGTCCAGCTTTTTCTGAGCCTCTGTCTTAAGCTGTGGCTTCTGCCATCTGCTGTGGTGGGTTCCTGTCACTGAGAGTAGAGAGCTCCCCAAATGGTGCCGGTCCCCTCTGGGATGGACTCAAGACTTTCTCTCCTTTGTGAAGTCCCCCATTTTACGTTGTTGTTAAAGCTGGGGATATTTCAGCATCGCCAGCCTCCTCTGATACCTGTTTCCACCTTTTCTGTTTATTCTCTGGAGATTGTAGCAGACATTTCCTTCCCCCATCCACCATTTTCTGAAGATCTCTACCCACCTATGTCTGCTCCTACTTCACCTTTAGAATTATTGTGTGAAAAGCTGGAATAAATGAGAGATGGTTCTTAACACAGATTGGAACTCTGTCCTTTTCATTTGACATGTGACCATGCGGACAACTTATAAGCTTACTCTTGGAAGTCTTGCAGCTTTCTGCTGGGTCTCTTCTATCTAGGCCTGGCTGTGCAGGGTAGGGGAGGTTAGGATGGGGACCCTTATCTGATCCAGAAGCCAGTAATGGGCTTTTTTCCCTTCCTTCATACGTCCTTCATTTTGCCCACACCTCTCTGCTCTGCACATGCCTGTCTTATCCTTCTACCACCCTCCCACTCTTTCGTTTTAGCCATTCCCAGGCTCCAATCAGACATCTCTCTGCTGTGAGGGGTCCTTTCAGCATTCTTTCCTTTTGTAACCCTCCCTGGTCTGAGTGATGATTACTCTTCTATTTTTACACTGTCCCTGACATTAAGATATTCAGAGAGGACATTCAGTTCATGATCATCTAAGTATTTGTACAATTTCTGTACCACACAGAAATTTCCCTGTATTGTTATGTATTCACACAGAAATTTCCATTTTAGGTTCAATCAGATGCCCGCAGCAGCTGCTGAGGCTCAGTTCTCTTATAGCTCTCCTTGTCTCCCTTTTGCTTCTGGAAACATGGCCTCTGCTGTGGCTGTCTCTGCTGGTGTCATCAAGGAGTTCAATGACATGAAATTGCACAAGTCCTCAATGCCAGGAGAAGTGAAAAAATACAAGAAGGTAGTGCTCTTCTGCCTGAGTGAGGACAAGAAGAGCATCATCTTGGAGGAGGTCAAGGACATCCTGGTAGGAGATGTGAGGCAGGCTGTGGATGACCCTTACACAACTTTTGTCAAGGTGCTGCCGGACAAGGACTGCCACTATGCTCTCTATGATGCAACCAACTAGACCAAGGAGAGCAAGAAGAAGGACCTGGTGCTCATCATCAGGACCCCTGAGTGTGCATCTCTTAAGAGCAAAATGAACTATGCCAGCTCCAAGGATGCCATCAAGAAGAAGCTGCCAGGAATCAGGCATGATTCACAAGCAAAGTGCTGTGAGGAGGTCAAGGACTGCAGCACCCTGGCAGAAAAACTAGGTGCCCTCCATTTCCTTTATGAGCTGCCTCCAGCCCCTGCCTGGAACACCTAGCAGCCCCAGACATGCTCTCTGGTGTCGCTGGCTGCCTCTTTCCTGCCAGACCAGAGGGGCTGGGGAGATCTCAGCATAGGGAGAGTAATCCTTCACTCCAGTTGCCAAATGCTCCCCAACCCCCTGGGCCATTCTCCTGCCTCCATCCCTGGTAGATCTGGCCTTCCCAAACTGTTTCTGATTCCTCTTGGATTGAAGCAGACCAAGTTTTTCTTTCTTTCTTTCTTTCTTTCTTTCTTTCTTTCTTTCTTTCTTTCTTTCTTTCTTTCTTTTCTTTCTTTCTTTTTCTTTCTTTCTTCCTCTCTCTCTCTCTCTCTCTCTCTCTCTCTCTCTCTCTCTCTCTCTCTCTTTAATGCTCTTTGACTCTTTTGAGGGACCACCACCCAGCTCCCAAATAATCACATGGAGTCTTATTTTTTCTTATGAATGCCTGGCCTTAGCTTGGCTTGTTTCTAGCCAGCTTTTCTTAACTTAACTTACCCCATCTACCTTTTGCCTCTGGGCTTTTATCTTTCTCTATTCTATATACCTTTCTTTCTTTCTTACTCCATTGTTGGTTGTGTAGATGGGTGGCTGGCCCTGATATCCTTCTCTTTTCCTCCTTCTCTTGCTCCTCGATCTCTCGTCTCAGATTTCTCCTATTTATTCTCTCTGCCTGCCAGCCCCACCTATCCTTTCTCCTGCCCAGCTATTGGCCGCGTTCAGTTCTTTATTAGACCAAGCAGGTGTTTTAGACAGGAAAAGTATTCTACAACAATAAGTCCCTTCCCAGGCACCCAGTTTAAAGGGAGCCTGTATTTGGATGCCCCTATTACTCATCCCTCCCCATCTCATGCAGCCAGCTTCAAACCACAACAGTGACTCTGTGCTTGTCTGTTTAGTTGTGTGTGTAAATGAAATGTGGAAATGAACCTCCCTGTACCAACTACTTGCTCTTCTCTTTACTTTGTTCTTGGACACTCATGGAAGCAGGACCAGTAAGGGACCTTCAATTTAAACAATAAACAACAACAAAAGAAATTTCCGTTTTGAACTCCAGTGAGATGACCTGGTAAACTTTGCTGTCTATGTCAAAACTTTTGAGCTGCACTGAGTATATATTTGGGCAACTAAATCGTTTGGCTGCTATAGCCAGTGGAGCACAATTTAAAGAAAAACAAGATAACACTAAAATTTGGACTGCTTTTACAGCATTCGTTTGTTTTTCTTTCTGAGTTTTGGCTAGCACATACAACTTTCATGGTAGAGTTATTCAAACTCTTACATGATTAAATAGAATAGTCTGAAGTGGTGAAAATTCCTGATTGCATTCATTTCTAAATGAAAACAGTTGTGTCACTTTTAAGGACTTATAGTGCTGTGAGTCATTTAGAAAGTATTAACAATATTTGTTCAAACGACCTACTGTATTAGCATAACAGTCAATAGGCCAAATTTTATATTGAGCGCCACAAGACCCTACTGTGAATCTCAGTTTTCTTTATAAAAACCTTACGTCCTTGGCTAAGTCCTTTGGTTTCCCCACTGCAACATCTTCTGAATCAGCCCAGATGATCTCAAGAAGGAAATATAAACAAAGGCTTGAGAGATGGCTATGAGCACCCATGTCTGGAGACACACAACTTTTTCTAACCCCAGCCCTAGGGGATCCAACACTATCTTCTGAACTCTACAAGCATCTGCACTCATCACACACACACACACACACACACACACACACACACGTGCACACACACTTAGATGTGCACATACACAAATAGAAAGTGAAAAGAAAATATACACAGAGTAATTTATGTGCATACATTGAGAATATAACTACAAAAGGAATGCAGCCAATATTAATATTTTCATTTATTTCTTTCAAAAGGTATGTCTAAAGTAGTTATTAATTTCTACACATAATAGTAACTATATTTGCCATTTACTAAGCAAACTCCTTATAGCTTTTTGTCTGAATTATATCTTCTTTATAAGAGATTTAAATTAATGTAAATTAAATGTGACAAGGACAGGAACACTTATTTTTCAGCTTCCTCAATCGAGTTGTTCCTAAAATCTTCTGTCAGGTTTGAGCAGAGAATTGTGGCAGCAGGAAATAGCTTAATGACCAGCCCTTCATAGAACCTGAATGTGGGTCCTGGAGGAATGCAACTTAATGTGGCATGCAGCTGTAAGGCATGCCTGCCCTGGAGTTTCTCTGGTCTCTTTCATTCCATTAGCCCACACACTTGGTTTCAAGTTCTTGTAAACTCAGAGAGTATGACATTCTAGAGGCACCTGTTCCCTCCATGTAGATCAGATATGACTCGGGATGTATCCTCAGGTCAGGGAGGACACATGTAGACATGCAAATAAGGAAAGAAACAGGGCACAGTGAATGGGTTGGATATTGATGTGTTTCTATCAGAAACTGTGACAAAAGCCTGTATGACCCCCGAAGATGTCATGGGCATTTCCTCAGCAAACAGGGTCAAGGGACTGCTGTGGATATTGCTCTGTATGATGTGAACATGCTGCTCTGATTTGGTTGATAAATAAAACGCTGATTGGCCAGTAGCCAGGCAGGAAGTATAGGTGGGATAAGCAGAGAGGAGAATTCTGGGAAGAGGAGGGCTGAGTCAGGAGTTGCCAGCCACAGAGGAAGCAAGATATGAAGGCAGAACTGAGAAAAGGTACCAAGCCATGTGGCTACACATAAATAAGAATTATGGGTTAATTTAAGATGTAAGATCTAGCTAGAAAGAAGCCTGAGCCATTAGGCTACACAGTTTTAATTAATATAAGCCTCTGTGTGTGTTTATTTGGGTCTGAGCAGCTGTGGGCCAGGGCAGAACTGGAGAAAACTCCAGCTACAGGGGACTCTTATTTTAAAACATCCATGGCCGGGGGTGGTGGCACACACCTTTCTTTCTTTCTTTCTTTCTTTCTTTATTTATTTATTTATTTATTTATTTATTTATTTAGTTTTTCGAGACAGGGTTTCTCTGTGTAGCTTTGCGCCTTTCCTGGAACTCACAGAAATCCACCTGCCTCTGCCTCCCAAGTGCTGGGATTCAAGGCATGAGCCACCACTGCCCAGCAGCACACAACTTTAATCTCAGCACTTGGGAGGCAGAGCCAGGAGGATACCTGTGAGTTCAAGGCCAGCCTGGTCTACAGAGCAAAATCCAGGACAGATACCAAAACTACACAGAGAAACCCTGTCTCAAAAAACCAAACCAAAAAAAAAAAAAGAAGAAGAAGAAAAGAAAGAAAGAAAGGAAGGAAGGAAGGAAGAAAGAAAGAAAGGAAGGAAGAAAGAAAGAAAGAAAAAACCATCCAGGAAGCAATAGTTAGAAGAAAAGTTGGGCTTGGTGCTCATCACTAAATAAGAGCTCTTTCTGATGACTGTATTCATTTCCACTTTCTCCAGGGTGGCAGCTGCCTCAGGATTATCTTTGTCCCAACCCTGGTGGAGGAGGCAGAACACAGCACCAAGAAGAGTCTGAAGGGGAATCTTTCCTTTGAAAGGAAAAACAAAACACTAATTCAGGAACTATGGGAAGTCTCATGCATCTGGACAGTCTCAACTATTTTCTTCCTTTTTTTTTCCTGTGTGTGTGTGGGGTGTGTGTGTGTGTGTGTGTGTGTGTGTGTGTGTGTACAAGTATGTGTGAGAGTGAAGTGCGCATATATATGTGGATGCATGCTCCTGTGTACATGCAAAGGTCACAGGAGGACTATCTACCTTATTCCTTTGAAACAGAGTTGCTCACTGAACCAGGAGCTAAGGTTATGGCTAGCGATCTTTCTGTCTCTGACCCTACAGCACAGGGGTTACAGACAGTCATGAGACCCTGTCCAGCTTCTTCTGTCAGTGCTGAGAACTTGACCTCAGTTCCTCCTGCTTGCACCACAAACGTCCTTAACCCACCATCTCGCCAGCCCCTTATTTTCTTCTTTCTTTGTGTTTCTCCATTTACATAGACTCTTGAGTAGTCACTGAAATTCGTTGCTATTTCTAGCGATCATTTTGAGAAGTTTAAAAACCTTTCAGTGACCATTAGTCTTAATGCATTTTTCATTTCTTTGAAATGTTGTTGCCTTATAAATTGACCTGGTCTTTTCCTAACCTGGTCTTCTAATACAGGTACTTGCTATTGACTTCCTCCTACCTCAAATATATATATATATCACTGTAAGAACCTGAATTCTGCTCTACTTTTACTTTCAATAATAATGTAGCCTTTTTCTAAATACACACTTCTTGGGCTGAATTTAAGCAATAGAGTAGACAAGAGTGTATTGAGTAGCATTTAGAGTCAAAGAAATATTGTGGCACAAGGGCAATGTTGGTGAGATTTCCCCTACTGCAGCAAAATGCCAGAGAGAAGCAACTTAAGAAGAAAAATCATTTTGGTTTATGGTGTCAGAAGCCTAAGTCTATTGTTTCTTGGCTCTTTGCTTTTGGGCTGTGGAAAGGCAATACCCCATGGTAGAGTGCGTACTAGAACAAGTTACTCACCTTGTGACATCCAGGAAGCCAAGACAGAGACAGGACAGTGCCAGCACCTCACACTATCTCTTAAGCCATGTTTCACAGACTGTGTTAATTCCTTCCCCTTTTGATCAGACTGAAGGATTTTTCAGGAGTCACGAATAGTTCACAGTTCGTGGACGGAGATTTATCATTTTTCCTAGCTCTCTCCTGGTTATCTGAAGTTTGACCCTGGACTGGTTAGTTTTTATCAACGTGACACAAAACAGAGTCACCCGGGAAGAGGGAACCTCAGTTGAGGAATTGCTTCCATCAGATTGGCCTGAGAACCAGGGCTATGAGGCATTTTATTGATTACTAATTGATAGAGGGTAGCCCAGCCCACTGTGGGTGGTATCATCCCTAGGCCTGGGCAGTATGAGAAAAGTAGCTGAACAAGCCAGAGAAAGCAAGCCAGTAAATAGCATTCCTCAGTGGTCTCTACTTCATTTCCTGCCTCAGTTTCCTACCTTGAGCTCCTGCTTTGGCTTCTCTGAATGGTGGACTATAAGCTATAACCTGCAATAAATCTTTTCCTCACCAAGTTGCTTATGGTCAGTATTCCATTGTGGCAACAGAGAAGCAAATGAGGACAAACACTCTAGTTATTTGCTCATTAGCGGTAGAATAATAATGGATCAGAAATGTTCTATGTCATGTTGAAGAAATTTCAGCATATTCTTCATCTGCCCTGGTCTTAGGAATCACCTTGTCCAAGAACGATAGACACACTGCACCAGCTTCTTCCAGTGTTGATTCATTCAGCTAACAGGGAATGATAGAGTCAGGAATCAAAAGGCTCCCAACGCTGTAGTCTGAATGGTGGACTATGATATAAAACACAAGCATGTGCATGCAGTGTGTGTGTGTGTGTGTGTGTGTGTGTGTGTGTGTGCATGTGTGTGTGTGTGTGTGTGAAGGAGAATGTGTGGTGTGTCAGAGAACAAGGAAACATTATATACTTAATGCAATTTTAAGTTTACTATGTTCAAACTCTGAATTCCTAGTATCCCTCTGCTTTGAAATTCCTGAACGTTTCCAATCTCTGTCAAGGGAAAGTTTCATTCTTTCAGTAGCTGAGGCCATGTTCTTGGCATCATCCTTAAATCTTCTTTCACATCATGTGGATAATCTGTCAGGATATCGGCTGACTCTGCATGTTTATAACACATATCTAGCTAGCTCCCTTGCTCCAAACCACTTAGATCAACCCATGGCTTTCTACCTGGGGGAGTCCAAAATTTCCCAACCATGGACATTCAAAACAGGGGCTAAAGTCATTCTTCTAAAAAAGAAGTCAATTCATGTTTTTTCTCCACTTAAAACTTTCTAATGGCTTTGCATTTAACTGAGAATTAAAGCCCAAATACTTCTTGTGGGCCACTGGTCCCACTTGAGCTGGCCTCCATGACTTTCTTTCCATCTTCTGACTCCTGCCACAGCTAGTCCAGTCCTTTCTCCATCTCTGATACCTCCTCCATCACAGTACTACCTCAAAGACTTCTCACTTGTTTCCTTTGCTTCAAATTACTTTCCTAGGCCATGTAACTTCCTCTCTTTCTTCAGGCCTTTCCTCAATAAGGCTTTCCCTGGCTGTCCTGGTTATATTTTAGTCTCCTTTGAGCAATGTTAGCTTCTTTTCGAGTACTCCTTAGTACTTACCCAACAAGCATTTTTGTTCTCAGACTTCTGCTGTAATGTCCGTGTTTACATCAATACCTAGTATGTATGAAATGCTCAATAAATACTTGTTGAATTAATGTTTGCTATTTTTTTTAGGTAAATGTGCCCCTCAGGGCTATAATGTTTAAGGCTCAGCCCCCAAATGTTATACTCTTGGGAGGTATAGACCCTTTTAGAGGTGGTGCCTAGTAGAAGTAAGTTAGACCGCTGGGTGGGTGGGGGGAGGGTGTTGTCCTTGTAGAAGATATGGGATACCCAGGTTTTCTTCCTCCCTCTGACTGTCGTGTGATAAGCCCCTTCCTTTACTGTGTGTTCTTGCCTTGATGTACTACTTTACCACGGGTCCAAAAGCAACGGAGCCAAGGCAGCACAGACAGAAACCTTGGAAACCATGAGCCCAAATCAACTGCTCCTTTGCCAGAAATGCCTGATGTAGGAGAACCTGTTGATTCAAAGTGACATACCTCTTTAACAAGGCCACACCTCCTATTTCTTTCCAAACAGTTCATCAACTTTGGACTAAGCCACAAATTGTGAGCCTATGGGGACCATTTTCATTCAAACCCCCACAAGCAACCTTGCAGTGGGATGCTTCCCATGGATTCTTAGGCACTGTCACTTGACAATGTTTTGCTACAAAGCTGTGTTGTTTCTCTGTTGTAACTGATTTGAACGCTACTTAACAATCTTCTTTCAGAGAAATTATTACTATTTTGGTGTGAAAACACTCAAGATTAGTGTTCCCTGAAAACCCCAGTTTTCAACATTTGATACGTGTGTGCACATGCACTCCTCATGAAATTGAAGGTAACCTCTTCTCTGATGTGGATAAATAAGTTAAGGGGAGTTTGAAAACATTTTACTCATTTTTATTTCAGCCTAAAAAGCATAAACTAGAACTAATTATAAGATAATGTTACAGTTTTTCCAGATTTTGAGACGAGAGAGCATGCTCCCTCAGCAGAGTCAATAAGGAGTCCATATGCCCTATGTGTGCTCCTCTTACTCAACATTTAGGGGAGTGTCATGTATGTTGTGTGACTAGTTCATGACCTACCTTCTGCATTGCCTTACTGGTCTTGGGGAGCTGTCTCCTGTCTCATTTTCACCCCTTATTCACTTCTTTTTCTTTATATCTCTCATTTTATTCATGATGTTGTCTGGGGTGTCTTTCTGGTAATGAATTCCCCTACCCAGGACATTTTTCCTAGAAGTTCCATGGTTATTCATCAACATTTCTATGAAAGAAATTCTTAGCAGCAATCCTAAAATTCATATGGAAAAACAAAATACTCCAATAGCTAAAGTTATTCTTAGGACCAAAAGCAGTCCTGGAGACAGCCCAAAAGTTGACTTCAAATCATGCTATAGAGTCATGGTGCCACCATAAAAACCATCATGAAGGCCAAGGGAAATACAGAGCAGACATACATGACACACAGTCACGACCACCTAATTTTTGACAAAGTGTGTTGGGAAAAGTGGATTTCCACATATAGAAGATCATGCATACTAGATCCATAAATGTCAACTGAAAATAAAGGCAACTCCAAAGGAATCAAAAGACATTAATGAAACTTTGAAACTTCTAGAGGACAAGATGGTAAACCACCTCAAGATACAGACATAATGAAGGGTTTCCTGAACAGGACTACAATACATGGGAAATCCCAAGATCTGACATGTGTTGGGACTTGAGGTTAAAAGCCTTCTGCACAGCAAAGGAAATAGTCCTAAGAGTCAAGACAACCTGCAGAAGAGGGGAAAAAGGTCTTTACCAGCTGTACATCAGAGGGTTAAGAAATACTTCATATTAATTTATTACTTAAACAGCATTAATAGTAACTAAATAATAAAAACTATAATAATTAAATATCAAGAAATACCCAAATCATTTTCTGTTTCTTTTTAATTAAAATATAATTACAAGTCACATCGCCCTTCCTCTTCCTATAAACCCTTCCATACCTACCCCAGCTCCCTCTCAAATGCATGGCCCTCTTTTTTTTTAATTATTCTTGTTTTTGTGCGACCACACACACACACACACACACACACACACACACACACACACACACAGAGAAAGAGAGATTGGAAGAAATATGAATAAATATACAAATACAACCACTGAAATCTTTTTAGTATTGCTTGTATGTATTTGTTTTTAGGGCTGGCCACTTTGTATTGAGTAATTAGTTAGGATACTCAATAAAGGAGCTAATTGACTGAACAGATATTCTCAAAAGAAGAGATACAAATGCATAGAGGTTAAGAGCACTTGCTGTTCTTGCAGGGAACCATATTCAATTCCAAGCATCCATATGGTGATGGCTCACAACCATCCTTGACACCAGTTCCAGGGAATCCCATGCCTTCTTCTGACCTCTGCCGCACCAGGCATGCACAGGGTGCACATATAAGCATGTATGCAAAACACTCATACACATGAGATAACAAAGGATAAGTCTCAAACAAATTTTAAAAATATTACTATAAGAGGGGCTAGAGAAGAGGCTCAGCAGGTAGAGTGCTTGTCGAGCAATTGAGCAATCATAAGGACCTGTGTTCTGATCCCTACTCCCCATGTAGAAGTCATGCATGAGAGTACATCTGTAGCTCCAGTGCTGGGAAGGAGTGGGAGCTAGACAGCTACCTGGGATGTGGTGACTGGTCAGCTTAGCCAAATCAATGAGCTCCAAGTTCACCAAGATACCCTTTCTCAAATCATAAGGTGCAGAAGCAACTGCAGAAGGGATCCAACAACCTCTGTCCTCTACACACACATGCATGTACCTTCACACCCACACAAGTACATGCAAATGCCGCACATGCACACACCCAACATGCATGCACAATGGGTGGCTGTAGGAATTGTCACCTCCTTGTCTTTATTGAGCCCTGCTCAGTAGAATACCTTGCTTGTGGCTCTACTTCCTTTTCTAAAATGGCAGTCGCTTGTCAGTGCGGCATCTTTCAGTCCCATACACTTCCCCCCGTGAGCCTGGCTGCTGCCCAGAGAACACTGACGAGAATTCTCATTAGGCAAATTCAAGTCGACTTAGTGGGCTATGTTTCAAGCCCCTAATTGGTGCTTTCTCGTGGATGAGGGCCTGGGTTTGGAGCTCAGTTCCTGAGCAATCTGGAGAATTTGGCTGAGTTGAGAACTATTTGATAAACCATTTCCTTATACTAACTCTAGTTCTGTCAGATAAAGGCAAAACCTCAGTAACCAAAACGAATTCAGCTCACAGGCTATAAATCCCCAACATGCTTCAACTCCGATTCTGAAACAGAATCATCTAAAGTCTGCAATCTAATCAGAGTTCTGGATGGAAGGGACTCAACCAGCTTAGCCACAGTGGCGGTATTTAGGGACCCCAGGAGCTGAGGACCGGGAGCTCATTAGATGCTGGAAAACACATGCATTCCATTGTGGACCCATCTTCTGAGAAAATAGCTCTGATTCCGATGTTGAAAGAACATGAAACTAACATACCCTTCTCAGCTGTATAAATATCACTGGGCAGAAACCATGGGCTGGCATGGCAACAATCAGGAGGCAGCCTTTCATCTCCACCACTGCCGCAGAGAGGCTGGCTGCCTGTTTGGCCCCCTCTGTGTGCTGGCTTGCTGCATTCAAGCCACTAGAAGGCTGCCCTACCAGGGCATCAAAGATACGGTGGAGACTGAGAAGAGGACTCAGGGGTGCCCCCCACACAGTGTGACTGCTCCCCCTATTCGCACTAAGCACTGGGCATTCCCACGACTTTCAACCGACTTAAAGAACTGGATCTGAGAATCAAGCTAGTTTCAGCTCAAATGAAGTCCCGTTATTCATTGTTTTTGCTTTGATTACTTCCTACATGGGCCATATTTGTCTTCTTTAAAAGCGTTATGTGAGACTTTCTTGGTTCATGATGCCCTTAGTACTCAGTAATTTGTGTGTGTGCATGATCTCCCTTTATGAGGTTGTTGGAGCCAAAAACTTAACGGCTGTAGTTGTTTTTTTTTTTTTTTTTCTCTGTGTTCATAAGTATCACTGTGTTAAAATTCTCACAGAGCTCCTGAGAGTTTGCTAAGGTACCCGGGTCCTGTCACAGCAGTTAGGTGCTGTCTCATATGCAAGTGTGGGTAGGGTTGATGAAGTTATCTTCTACTCGGAAGGAGCTAACTGATGTTATAGAGAAAATAATGAGAGCACAGTAAAATATATTATAGAGTAAAGCAAAACGTTATTCCCTACTAAGAAGAGCATTTTATGCGTCAGCAAGTTTAAATGCAGAAAACAGATTCTCCATTACGCTGAGAAAGTGGACTTGTATGCTTATAGAATGTCTCAAAAGGCCAGGAAAACAAAGCTGATTCTGCAGAGCTAGTAACTATGTCCAAACATACTGCAAAACTATCAGTGAAACTCATTAATTACAGGCAGTCTTTGATGTCTCCCACTGAGCACCTATGATCTGGGACTCTACACAGAGTCTTGAAACAAATGACGTCTGCCATTTTGAAATCGCCTGATCAAACCTATAAACATACAATCATTCAGCCTCCCAAGCATATTATGGGAGCCTGGATGGTCTCGTGATAGGCCAGATTTACAGGTGAAGGAGTCTAGGAGTTGTAGCAGTTATCTTAAAAGTTCTTATTAATAAAAACAAACCTGGAGCCAGGTATTAAGGTGAACGCTGGAAGATCAGAGAAGTAGAACAAGCCACAGCTTCCTCACCTCGCCATTTCCTCAGCTGATCCTGTTTCCTCAGACTGGAAGCCTCTCAGTCCTCATCCCGAATGAATCTCAGCTGAACTGTGCTGCTCCAAAGCCTGGAAGCTTAACCAGCCAAATGCTTCTAGTTTCTGGTTCTCAGGCCTTATATATCTTTGTGCTTTTCTGCCATCACTCCCTGGGATTAAAGGCTCGCTTTCTGGGATTAAAGGTGTGTGTCACCATGCTTTGCTGTATCCTTGTGGCCTTGAACTCACAGAGATCCAGACAAATTTCTGCCTCTGGAATGCCAGTGGTATGCTACCACTGCCTAACCTTCATGTTTAATATTATGGCTGTTCTCTTCTCTGACCGCAGATAAGTTTATTAGCATGCACAATATTTTGGGGAACACAATACCACCACAAGGAGTAGTAGATATTTAAGTTTTTCTGCTTGTCAATATAGAAAGGCAGCCCAGAGAAAATCATACCTAACCTTCAGTATCAGACCTGGGGTGACTGCTAGAGAAGAGAGAGAGAGAGAGAGAGAGAGAGAGAGAGAGAGAGAGAGAGAGAGAGAGAGAGAGAGGATCTGGCTGTTGGAAAATAAAAGCCCTAGACATATGCTATGAATTGGGCCTTAGAAAAATGATTATTTAAACAGAGAAATGTGAGTACCTGTTTAGAGTTGAAAAACCAAGGCCAGCAATGGTGTAGAGGTAGGAAACTGTAGAGTAAAACTCAGAAAATTCTCACTAATCACTGAAACATACCTTAACAAGTGTCTTATGACGGTGTGGTGGGAAATTTCACTGGATAGAGGAATACCTAAAATGTGGTCACAGTTGACTGAAAGTGTCCTACCAAGCAAGATCAAAGTCATTAAGTGAAGATTTTAGAAATAGAAACTGGAACAATTGAAAAATGATTAGACATATTTTTCTCTACCTAGCCTCACTCCCTAGGTGACTCCACGTCTTTGAAGGCATCTAGATGCTACTGCCTGCTCTCCAGGGTGTGGTTGATTATAGATGGGTATGCCACACTCAGTAAAACTAGCATGGGAATCTCACTTCTCCCTGAAGACCTCCTCACAACAGTCATGGCCTCTTAGCAAACTTCAGGTTCCACCGTCCAATTCTCAGGCACATTTATGCTCTTCTTGTCTACTATTTTTCTGCCAACTGTCAGAAAATTCCCACCAAACCAGAAGGCAAGGGAGCTTGACACCTCTCACTCACCCCTCCATCACCACGACACTCACTGTAAGCCAGTATCACTACCTGCCTGCCTCCTAGAGGGAGTCCTTAAAACCCCTCAGTTTCCAAAGACCCAGCATGCAGCCGTCAGATTGTTTTCTCAACAAGTTGAGTTAGATAGTACCACTCCTTGGATCAAAAGCCTCTGGTGACTTCTCATGTCACCAGAGTGAAAATCTCAGTCTTGGTAGACTTACTTGAATTTGTCAAATAAGGAAGATGATTTCCAACTGTCAAATTTTCAATATAAATATATATATTATATTTAAGTATATAGTGACAAGAACTATTCATTGACATAGTAGGTGAAGGTTTTTGTTGTTGTTGTTGTGTTTTTGGTTCCTTGTTTTGTATCTACATCTCTAGGCCTTCATATTCTAATTTAATGTCTGGTTCTTCATGAAGAATTTTCTAGTAAAATCTTAGAAATCATGGATATCCTATGGCAATTTGTTCGCTAACACTAAATCTGAGAGAGCAAGTAGTCACGGAATTACAATTCCATCCAGTTGTTGACCCCTGACAGTTTGTTAGGGCTCTGACATTCATTTGCCAACTGTAACCTCACAACAACACTAAGAACGAGTGGAGTGGATTGTTTTGTTTAATAGATGATGGAGAAAAACGATATCTAGAATAATAAAATTACTACCTTTGGTCACATAGTAGCAAGAAGGTGCAAATAGAACTCCAAACACAAGTGACAAGCACCTGAGTTACTAGGCATGTGAACATTAATTAGATATTTTATTTAAAAAAAGCAGAGGTTGTTCATTTATCCATTATTCATTTCTCATAGATGATCAGCTGCACAATCGCTGATAATTTGGGTTGGTGCAGCCGTTAAGTTCATGAACAATCATGGAGAACCTGTCCTGTGGATTTGGTGTGAAGGCGTCTTGCACAGGAGTGTTAGATGTATGAAGTCATCTCAGGTTTGGATGAATAGTGATTCAGAACACAGCTTTGTCCAGAGTAATTGTGAAATATATTCTGCTGGGGAGAGAAATCTGGTGGCGAATGATGATGAACGAGGATTTGGAGGAAGTTTCCTTGGCAACAGGCACATCTGTGCCTTCACACGATTAAACAGCATCACACACTTCTGAAGAAGGAGGACTGTGCAGTGGGACCAGAAGACAGGGGCTTCCCCTAATACATTTCTGATGGAGAGATATTCCTGATGCATGTTGAGGAAGACTTCCTGGGCAGATTTCCCAGAATATTTGTGGCTCGCCACCTCCTTGAGAGAGGGAAAAGAACAGAAGAAATCTCTTTGACGACAAAAACCTGGATGCCATAAACTAACAATAGTCTAGGACAGCCTGCTTCAAAATATGATTCTTCAAACTAGGGTACAAAATGAATGGTCCCTAACTTTTTCTTTACCTATCTGGGAAGAAGCTCATAAAACTCAGGAAGAGTCATTTCCCTGAGGAGCACCACAGGCCTGCATTGCAGAACTATCCTCTCCATACTTAAAGGAAATGTGCATGCTTATCTCTAATGGCATAAGACATAGAAAAATCTGAAGAAAAGAAAAGGCCTCTTCTCTCTAGTATTAAGGCATCAGATCAAATTCCTTTGTCCAATGAAGTTTTCATGACTATCTATTTCTTCATCAAACTTAACAACAACAGGAAAAATACACAGAATTCTCGATTTATTTGAGTCTTCAACTCCTTATAAGGTTCCAGTGCTGAATAAAATTTCTAATAAACAAAACTGTGTATTTTTCTTTTGTTATAGGGACCTCAGTCATAGACCTAGCAATGGGTGAGGAAAAGAGACATATTATTCCCTTCTCTGTGAGGAGTGAGGATTGTAGTCTAAAGACGGAAAAGATGATGTTCTAGGAAAGTTAAAACTGGTCCTGTTTCCAATTGCCTGACACATGAGGAAAACGGAGATAGACAGATTGCTTTCATTTGGAAAATGGAGACTCAGAGATGACAACTGTATGGAAAGGGTAATTAGAGCGGGTTTAATTGTTCCCTTCAACAGACAGTTCAAATACTCGCATACATCCTAGAAAATGGAGAGCATCTGAGGACATAACAAGATGCCATCCAGTGATGGAGACATACTCGTGAAATTATCAACAACATTTGGAGATTCGGGAGTGCCCTGTTTCCTAAGGATCATGGGTACAGAAAACAAATGAAGGAATTCATGTAATTATTCACACATCTGCAATCTCTTTCTTTACCTCAGTTGGTCAGCTCGTCGAGGAGGAGGTTTGTGAATCTAGACTGTCATTGTGACCTGGAAGTTTCTGCTCACTTTACATAGCCAGTGTTTGGATCCTTATTTAAAAAGTTTAAAATCTTAACCTGAACAGCCTTTTTCAAGACACTTTGCCTACTTTCCACCCCTAGAGATTCTGACTTAACAGATTCAAATAAGTCAGTGGAAATATAAGTCTGAAACAATCTTAGTAATTCAAATTTCCATCCAACTTTGGGAAGCATAGAAATCAATTCTTTTCTAGTCTGTGGTATGGATCATGTTTCTTAAATAAACTCTTGTTCTTAATTGCCCTCTATTTCTTAATGACACTGAACAGCAAACAGTTACTTGACAGGATTTCTAGGTGATAATGTGGTGCAGTGATTTCCACTGGGGAGTTTTGCACTGGGAATGAGAGAATTTCTCATGGAGTGGCCCTTGCATGCTCCACGCTTGAAAACTGCAACCTCTGTACAGTCTACCAACAGTCTAACGAAACAAGGCATCCTTGTCTCTTCCCTCTCTCTTCAAAACATCTTACCTGCATTTCCATGTCTTCCCCTCCAGTCTGGTGGTGAAGGAGAAGAATTATTGAATTTTCCATGGAAAAACACATAAACAAAAGGAAGGGTACATTTATGTGCCTCTTGAGGAAGTGGCAGCCTTAATAACTGAGAATTTGGACTGACTTCAGTCTCACTCAAAAACAACTCCCTTTACTCAGCAAAAAAACACAATATTCAACCTTTTCATGGGAGGATTTAGTATTCTTTTCAAAGCTACATATCAAAACCCACACACAATGGAACTATTCCCTCTCACTGGGGCATCAAAGCAGAGAGAACTTGCAGACCAAGCTTTCTCAACGGAGGTCTTTTCTTTGCATCCTCAGACATGCTCTCTGGGGATCACTGCCTCAAAACCATGAAGAAGAGGGTGAGGGGCCATCATGCCATTTCCATTAAAAGCAGTTGTTGATGGCCATTTTCTCAATTTCTTTCTCCTCTTTCCTATTTCGAAGTAATGCTTGCATTCCAATAAAATGAGGCTTCCTGCCATAGACCAGACAAGGCTATTCTTCCCCTAATGCCAGTTGCTTTTCAAGTGGGTGGTGGGATAACTAGGAACATTTGTTACTGGGAAGAGTCTCTTCAAACCCATTAAAACAGAGTATTTTGCCATTTCTTTATGTGAGGATAGCTTTTCTCTATGTAACTTCATTTAACTTTGGAGGGGAGAATACCCGAGGTCAGTTAAAAGCTGGTCAGTCACCCCATCTACACAATCAACGCGAAACAATACTTTACCATTTACAGGGATCCTGTGTGATTGGCTTCATCCTGTGCACTGAAAAATGCACAGGGAAGTGTAGCAATTCACACATGTTTGCGTGTGTTTTGTGGTCCTCGTTTTGCTCTGCAGAATTACATACTGCAGAGGTAACCATTACAGAGGCTCCCAAACCTTTAACAGGCATGGTGTATCCCTTCCCTTTCTGTGAGAATTCAGCCGGGTCACTTTTTTCTAATGAATAGAACATGAAAAAATTGATAGAGTGCCACTTCCCCAGAAAGTCACAAAGACCTTCATTTTGCTGGCCTTGCATCTTACACGGGGCGTCAGCTGCCATGTTTTGAGGTACACAGTAGAGTAGAAGGGGGACAGCACTGGTTTCTCAGCAACCTGGAAGGAGCTGAATTCTCTTGACCACCATCTGAGTGGAACAGGGAAGCATTCTTTCCTTGCTAAACCTGGAGGGAGTCATGGCTTGTGAGACATCCAGAGCCTGAGAATGCCATTAGGCCACTCCCAGACTCTCCATCCTTAGAAACGATGTGATAATAAATGAGTGATGTCGTAAGATGCTAAGTTTTCAGCTAACTTGTTACAGAATAGATACCAGTATACTATAAGATATAGCAGTAACTTGCATTGTTTTTATAAATATCATCCTTGAACTGGGACAAAGAGAAAAATATACAAAGCATAAGATAAATAAATTCTATACAGGTAAGACATGCATAAATATCATATAAATAAAAAGAATATCGCCAATATTCTAAAAGCTTCCCTGGTACCCCTTAAATCATTAACACCCATCCTAAGATAATCCTTGGTTTTGTCTTACATTATTATAAACTAATTTGCCAGTTTTCAGCTTTATCTAATTGGAATCAAGTTTTATAATCTCCTTTTCTTTGATTTCCCTCTCACCCCCCTTAATCATGTTTTGGAGATTCATCTTTGCTGCTTTAGCAGGATTGAATTTAAATTCTTTGCAACACTACAATTTTTTTTGTGTGTGTGGGCAATTGATATGTGTTGTTCATTTTTTTTTTCGTTTTGTTTTGTTTTTGTTTTACATTAGGAGGAGCACTGCTGTGAAAATTCTTCACTCGACCATGGAGCCCCAGCCCACACCTTGAGCATGTCTATACCTGTTTCTGTTACATACAGATGCATTTCTGTTGAATTTCAGTGTGACGCATGCATAGGAGTGTAGGCTCTGGATCAATACACTTGTTCATGTTCTGCTTCTGTAGATATTACCCAATCATTATTCCCATTTCATTGCAGTGATGTGTAAGACTCCCAAGACTGCTATAATGAAGTAACAAAACCTGGGTTGTTTACAATGACTTGTCTCACAGTTCTAGAAGACTAGAGTCCTAAATCAAGCTAACAGGACCACGCTCCTCCGGTTGCTTTTAGGCAAGAGCTATCCTTGTCTCTCTCCAGCATGTGGTGGAGTTGGCAATGTTTGAGGCTCTCGATCGTAGCTGAGTATTCCAAGTTCTCCTCCATCATCATGTACTTTTCTCCCTCCTTGTGTCTGTACATGCTCAAATGCCCCCCTTCTCATAAGGGCGGCAGTAATGTTGGATAAAGGACACATACTATTCCATTAAGACCTTGTCTTAGCCAATTATACCTGGGAATAACTCTGCTCCCAAAGCAAGATATAATCTAAGGTGCCGGGAGTTGGGAACTCAGTGTATCTTTTGAAGGGACACAATTTGACTCCAGACTTCTGTTTTTCTTGTCATAAATTAAGTATGGATATGAATGAGGCTGGTTTTGGATTTCTATTCTATTCTTGGGCATTCTATTACTTTATTTTGGACCACTCCTTTATTCTTATATCATAACTATGCTGGCTGAATTGCCATAACTGTAAAATAAATCTTCATATCCCGATGTGTGATATTAATAGAGCCAGTGTGACATATTATCTTTATTGGTTGCTCTTCATTTTATTTTGAAATTCTGTGTATGTGAGATTGTTTCCTTTATATCTGAAGTATCCCCATTTCTATACTTTTGGTGCAGGTATGCCAGTTATGAATTCTGTTATTGTTAGGAAGAAAACAATTTTAATCTTCCATTGAATTTTGATGAATATTTCTTCTAAATATAGGATTCTGTGTTGACATATTATTTTAAAGAATAATTCTACTCATATTTAGATTCTAATTTCCCTTTTTTTCACTTTCCATGTGTGAGTGTGTGTGTGTGTGTGTGTGTGTGTGTGTGTGTGTTCACGTTTGCATGTGTGAACATACTCGTGTATGGGCATACATGCCTAAGAGGCATGAAATTATCATTTATCACTCTTAAACTTTATTCATTGGTAAGACCTTAGTCTCTCAGTCAAACTCAGGGCTCACTAACATGATTACTCTAGTCATCCTGCTTTGGAGATTCCTAGTTCTGCCTTCCCAGGCTGGAACTGAAGGCAGGTTGCCATGCCCACCTGACACTTACATGGGTTCTGTGGACCCAATCTTCTTTCTTTAGGCCTACACAGCAAGCATTCAACCACTGGAGCTGTATCCCCAGACCAGTTTCCATAATTTCTACTGAAAAGGCAAACAAATTGTATTCTTGCTCCTCTAGACATAGTACATGTCTTTTATCTGCCCACTTGCTGGAGTTTCCCTATCTTTGATTTCCAACAGGTTGATGCTGATGCCAGTTTTGAATTTCTTAGCACAGTATTTTTTTTTCTTTAAATTCCTGGAACTACTTAAAATGGTTTGATGCCTTGGATAAGTTTGGAGAAGCAATGACTACTCAAATATGCAATATTTAAGAACTTTTCAATGCTACATACACCAGGGCTTCTTTCTGTTCAACTTGGGAAGTCCAAATTCATGGCATTAGACTTTTTCTCTGGACCTCATAGCTCTTGATATAATTTAAATGTTTTCCCAAAACTCAGATAGAGTCTAGAGCTGGTCAAGGAGTTGAGACAAATTTTGAGTTCCAGGCCGACCTCACTACATACTGAAACTCTATCTCAAACAAAACAAAGACAAAGACAAACCAGAAAAAAAGAAAAGGAGGGAAGAAGAAAGAGAGGAAGGAAGGGAGCAGGGAGATAAAAACAAAAGAAAGAAAAATTAATTTGCATTGTAAGGTAATAAGAAATTGAATTAGGTGAAACCAGTTATGGATTTTAAGGTGATGAATAGGTCATGAGGCCTCTCAAGACTGGACTGGTGTCAAGGTCACTTTGGCCCTGTTTTTTGTGTGCATCCTTCTTGCCATAAGATACCAGAACACCACCACAGAACACCACAAGGAGACCCTACCTTGGAGCTCTCAAAGTCTTGGGCCAGGAGCTAAGTAAACTTTCAGGTTGATAAGTTACCCAGTCCATGGTGATCAGCTATACCAACAGAGAACTGATAAACTCGTGTTTTTAATGCGCTTTCCTGAGTATTCTGTACATACAGGACAAAGTTCACTTATTTCTTGTTTTTCTGAACAGAGTCTAGTGAATTCTGCTGAAGTTCAAAATATCCCTCTTCTGAGCTCTCTCTCTCTCTCTCTCTCTCTCTCTCTCTCTCTCTCTCTCTCTAATTAAACCTATCTCCCGAGTTTTTGGTAATACCCTTGTTGGGTTGTAGAATTCCCTTCTGGATCACTTTTATTCCCACGTCAGGCCACACATGTCATACGCTTTGTATTCATTATCACCTTTGAATCCTCATGAATGACCCTTAAGAAGTTTCTATTAGTATCAGTGTTTTCAAAGAAGGAAATTAGGCTCGGAGAGATTAAATTGCTTAAGTTATCCAACAAGGAATCAGAGAAATCAGGATTCAACTCGAGGAATTCTAACTCAGAACTGAATTTCATAACTTGAAGTCACATTGCTCCTAGGAAATGAAGTACAAGTCTGGGACAGTAATAGTAGATATCATCTATACAAAAATTGTTCCGTGTATGTCAGACACTGTTTTAAGCATGCTGTTACCTTTAATAGTTTATCCAAGCTTGCGAAGACCTAGAGATAAATAGTATTGTGGTGATATTGTATTCCCCCAAATATTGTGCACCCTAATAAACTTGTCTGGGGTCAGAGAACAGAATAGCCACTAGATATAGAGGCCAGAAAATGGTGGCACACATGCCTTTAATCCTAGCATTCCAGAGGCAGAGATCCACGTGGATCTCTGTGAGTTTAAAGCCACACTGGAAACAGTCAGGCATGGTGACTCATGCCTTTAATCCCAGGAAGTGATGGCAGAAAGCAGAAAGGTATGTAAGGCATGAGGACCAGGAACTAGAGCTGGTTAAGCTTTTAGGCTTTTGAGCAGCACAGTTCAGCTGAGAGGCATCCAGTCTGAGGAAACAGGATCAGCTGAGGAATTGGCAAGGTGAGGAAGCTGTGGCTTGTTCTGCTTCTCTGACCTTCCAGCATTTACCCCAATACCTGGCACCATGTTTGTTTTAATTAATAAGACCCTTTAAGATTCGTGCCACATAGTATTATTGCCATTCCACATATGTGATTTGAGGCTCAATGAAGGTAAACTTGCTTAAGACTCACAGTTCTGTAGCTAGAGTTTTCCTGCCTGGCCCACAGTCAGGACAAATCTCTCTCACCTGCCAGTCCCACAGCCGCTCAGACCCAACCAAGTAAACACAGAGACTTAAATTGGTTACAAACTGTATGGCCATGGCAGGCTTCTTGCTAACTGTTCTTACAGCTTAGATTAATCCATTTCCATAAATCTATACCTTGCCACGTGGCTCGTGGCTTACCGGCATCTTCACATGCTGTTTGTCATCGCGGCGGCTGGCAGTGTCTTTGACTCAGCCTTCCACTTCCCAGCTTTATTCTCCTCCTTGTCCCACCTATACTTCCTGCCTAGCCACTGGCCAATCAGTGTTTTATTTATTGAGCAATCAGAGCAACACATTTGCCATACAGAACATCCCACAGCACAGTTCATGCATGTAAATCAACATTTCAACTAGAGAAGTTTAATCCCAAAGCCCATGCCCTTAACCCCTACACCAAGTGGTCTCCCTGCTAAGTTATACAGGCAATGATGCTGAGACAGAGCAGAAGAAAGAGGTGAAAACAGAGGAGAGAGTAAGAGAGATCCCAAATCCATCCGTGGCTTAGAAGCAGGGCCTAAGTGATTTGGAAGAGTATATGGTGGTCATATGCTGGTCATATGACAGAAAACAGGGAGAGATAGGGAAAGGAAACATGGGGCTAAGGCTCATTGCATAAATTATAAATAAGAGCACGCTGCACACAGCCTGGAAAGAACATTCTTTGGAATGCAGCTGACACAACCAGAAGCTCCCCAAGAAGAGCCAAGGTTGTTTAGTGCCGCTGAGTCCCAGCAAGTGTCTGAGATCAGGAGATTCTGCACACCATGGTGCTGGTGGAGACTCGGCCGATAATTGCTAGGTTTGAAAGATAAGTATCAAGAAGCAAAGATGCGGTCAGGTCCACAGGCGAACCATTGCAAGCAGTGGGAATTTGAAAATGGAAACTGAATACATGGAAGGAAACTATGTTCACTCTGGGCTGTAATTATCCAGCGTTTCCCAAGCATTCTCAAAACATATGCATGAGCGCACACGTGTACACACACACACACGTACACACACACACACACACACACACACACGTGCAAACACAGATATGTATGTATGTATATAGATACATATACATGTAGATTTTGTGTTGAGCATTTACAAAAGCCATTTTGTTTGCAATAAGGGACATTAGGCAGAGTTTTCCAGGCTGCAGATAGGACTGCGATTTCCATTCCACGGGATGCAAATAAGCCTCTTCTTTCATGTAACTGGGTTGAGATTCCCATAAATGCTGAGGATAAATAGCTTGTTTCTTCAGTTTTCTTGAAACAAAACCACATGAAGAATCCAGGCACCAGAGCGGCTTCTGGGCCCCTCCCCCACCTTGGAAATGCAAAAACTGAAAATGATTTGCAGTAAAAGGATTAATAAAGGAACTCAGCCCTTGCAATTAGTCCTCCGCAAAAAAGGCAGGCCAATGTGCTTTACTCCTCTTTGGAAAAGCACTCCGATGTTTAACATCCTTTATAGTCAGAAATGTCCCAATGTAAATCTTCCTTTTAAAATAGAAGCGTCTGAGGACACAAAGAACATGAACCAGACTGCATGCTCGCTCTTTAATTTCTTTCCACATTCTCTTCCTTCATATCCCACATCATAGCTTGCAACCACGTACTTATATGCTCACTTATTTACTTACTGTCTCTACCTCCCTCACCATTTATGCTCCAGTGATCCAAGGACAGGGAGCATGTCTGTTCACCATCACATTCACACAGCAGAGTTCCGTGCTTAGGACAAAGTAGACTGTGGAACTTTGCGAGCCTATAGTGAACGAATGGGACGCAAGATGGGCGCTATGATTACCAACAGTGCATACAGTAGACATTTACTTAATGCTTGACATGCCATGTTAGATGCATTTGGTAAGACTTGTGAATTGGCTCCCTATATTCTCCAAAATCATTTACTTAGGTGAGGAAGACGACAAGCTACCTACTAGTGTCTTTTTGTGTGTGTGTGTGTCAATTTCAACTTTAGCAGTTCCAGCACTAACGTAGTATTTCCAAGGCTAGAATGAATCATGTGTGAGCACATTAGGGCTGAAGGACTAACTGTAAACTCATGTTAACTTGACATGGGTAGTGATGGACTGATAAAGCAGTAACTATAGACAGGACTGTAGGTGTAAATTAGTAGGCATGGATATATTACATATCAGTGTCAATTTGAAAATCCCCAGCCAGATCTTATTTCCTAATACCAATCTTGAGTAAATGAATCAAGCATCTTTGGAGAAATGACAGGTCTTAAGACTCGGTCAGGAAATATACAAGAGAACTTTGAACATCATAGGGTGCCAAGATAAGGAAGCCATGTAAAGAGAGAAAAAGAGAATGGGGCATGGGAAGCATTTAAATAAATAATATCTGATAACGTCTCACAAATAAATGTAAAAACAAATCCAGGATTCCTAGATAATATCAAGCAGGATAGATACAAAATAGAAACAAAATCCTACATCTAGTTAGCTATTCAAAGTATAAAAAAATCAATAATCAAAAAAAAAAAAAAAGAAAGAAAGAAAGAAACAACAGGAATACTCCTCAGAGACAAAATGCCTTTGAACTGCGAAGTAAAGAAAAGAACAGCATCTGGCTTCTTACAGGAAACCACGTCAGGAAGAAAGGAAGAGCACAGAATGAAACATTCAGTGTTGACAGGGACAACAGCTTGTTGAGGCTGGTGACTGGATAGAGTGCTTGGGGAGAAAAGCATGACGACCTGAATTTAGACTCCATGGTACGCCATTAGATGCCAGGCGCAGTGGTACGCGTCTCTAACCTCAGCACCGAGAGTAGCAGGGACAGAGACGAGGGCATGGGAGAGGGGCGCCCTAGGGGATGGCTGGCCAACCAGTTTGGCCAAAATGGCAAGGTTCAGTGAGAGATCCTGTCTTAAAAAACCAAGGCAGGGCAATATATAAAGTCACCTGAAGTCAAACTTTGGGCTTCACACATGCAGACATGAGTACACATACGTACTCAAAATAAAAACAACTCCAAACTTAATTGGTATCCTGTAAGGTTATTCTTCAAAAACGAAGGAGACCTGGGTGTGGAGACACACACCTGTGTAAGCCAGCATTCAAGCAGAGGCTAGATGGTCATGTGTTTAAGGCCAACCTGGGTTTTGTATACATCTTGTCTCAAAAACATAACAAAAAGGAGAAATAAAGGTTTTACTCCAATAGATAAACAAAGAGAATTTATTGCCAATAGACCAGCCTTAAAATGAAACAAAATAAAAATGTATAAAAATGTTCTTCGGATGGAGACAGAGGAGGAGTGGGTGGATGGGGAGGGGGTAGATTGGAGTTGAGGGGGGAGGGAACAGGGAGAGAGGAGGGAGGGGAAACTGTAGTCAATATGTAAAATAAAGGAAAAAGTGTCTTCAGAAGGAAACAATTGATATAAAGAAAAGAATAACTTCAAGTAAAGAACAAGTAAAGGTAATAAAACAACATGTTAATTTTTTTAATCGATATAACAAGTAATAGTTTGTGTAAAAATAATAGCCATAGGGCTGAAGAGAGTGGCTTATTCAATAAAGTGCTTGACAGGCAAGTATGAGGATGTAAATTCAAGCTCTCAAACTCATGTAAAAACTCCAGGCATGGGGACACATTCCTGTAATCTCAGTTCTGAGAAGCAGGAACAAGAGGGTCCCTTGGGCACACTGATGATTGTCCTGGCCTTATTGGTGAGACCCAAGCCCTTCTAATACCCTGTCTCAAAGTAGGTGATAACATTTCTAAGGATAAGGGTGTTCTTCAGCTTACACACACACATATATGTGCATGCACAATGAGCATGCACACATACATATTAAAATACAATAGCACTGATATATCATGTGTGTTATATGTGCTTATGTGTAATTGAAGACAATAACTTCAGTGAGATGAGAGATACAGGAAAGAATCAGGAATCTTTATTAGTATAGGTACTATGTTAAGTGGACTTGGAGTAATTACATGATAGCCCATGAAATATAAAGAGAAAGGAGAAAGATGTGTGTGTGTGTGTGTGTGTGTGTGTGTGTGTGTGTGTGTGTGTGTGTAATTGAGTCAAAAGAGCCAGACTAGCTCATACAACACTGAAAAAAAGACAGGGCCTAGAGGCATGCCTCAATGGTTAAGAGAATTATTGTTCTTGCAGAGGACGCAGGTTCAGTTCCCAGCACTCACATGGTGGTTCACAATGACCTGTAACTCCAGTTCCAGGGGATCTGACATCCTCTTTTGATCTCTGTGGGCACCAGGCATGCACATGGTGCACACAAATACATAGAGGCAAAACACAAACACGCATTAAAAAATAAACTTAAATCTATAAAAAAAAGAAAAGTTAAGAGAGAAGGCTGACACTCTCCAACTCTATGTCTTAGTATAAAGCTATAGTAATCAATCCAGCGTGGCACTAGCATAGAGAGGTTGGCAAAAGAATAGAAAACCAGATCAATGAAAGAGATCCCAGAAACAAATTCACATAAATATCAATTGATCTTTGACAGAAGAACAAAAGTACCACAGAGAAGCAAAGATGGTCTTTGATTTGGAAGAACTGAACCCCCACATGCAAAATAAATGAGTCTAGAGCTTAAGAAAGGAATTGTGGAGCTAAGTTCCAATGGATGCGTCTACTAAATACTTTTATGCCTCAATGTGGAGCATTGAGGAAGAGGAGGCAGAATATGAGAGATTGCTGTGAGATGGTGTCTCCTAGTCACGACAGAAGCTACACCCATAAAGTCTCACCGACATGACTGCCTGAACATGAGCTGAACAAGAATGCTACCAATAGATAGGACAAAATGGATGGGGGAGAGCACGAGACCTCAACCTCAGACAAAGAACTACAGACACCTAAGGAGAGACAGTATTTCCTGGGGAAGAAAACACCACTTAGTTATCCAATACCAAACGTACGTACGTACATACATATATACATACATACATACATACATACATACATACATACAAGTGACATTATACAGACTGAGTAGGTTATATAAAGGAATACGTGTGTGTGCATACAATAATTAATGAAAAAAGAAGCCATGAATTTGGAAGAGAACAAGGAACTGTGTATGGGAGGGGAAAAAGAGGATAAAAGAAAGGGAGAGATGTTGTGTGAGTGTATCAAATAAAGTAATGTGGCATCTTTCCCTACACTAAATGTTTTAAAAAGTGGCTACCTAGCCACAAAAAGACATGAAAGAAATTTAATTACATATTACTTACTGAAAGAAGTCAATCTGAAAGGGCTACATATTGTATGATTCCAACTCTATCACATTCTAGAAAAGGTCCAAATATGAAGTGAAAAGATCAGTGACTGTCATGAGTTCCGGGGATCAGGGGAAATAAACAGGAGTCCTGAGAATCTGGCAGGCAACAAAACTGCTTGTTTGTGAGATTAGAATGGTGGGGACATATCACTACCCTTTTGCCAAAATCCATGAGTGGACAGCACTAAGGGAAACCGTTCACGTGGCCTTCGGATTACTTATTACTAAGGTGTCTGTTCAGGGTCATTTAATTGAATTATACAGCATGTTGCTGTTGTTTGTGTATAGCTTTGCTTCTGTGGGCACAGAATTACATGAGAACTTTACATGAGTTTCTGCTAAATTTTCCTCTGAACCTAAAACTGCTATAAAAAGTGAAGTTTGTTGGAAAGGGGCACTGAGTAAATTATGAGCCAAACAGCAGGTGGAACTACTTGAATGACCTGGTCAGGGAAGATCTTTGTGATGGGATGCTATTTGATGGAAACCCAGAGGAAGTGAGGGAGCGGGCTGCAGATGTTCTGGATTGAGGACATGGCCGAACCCTTAAGTGACAGAACAGCAGTGGTGTGGGAGAATGTCCTGGAGTCAAGGGAGCTGTAGGAGGATAGTAGTCGGTGAAACCATGGGTAAATAAACATATAGACAGGTCCTGTAGGGCTTCTGGGCCAGGAATTAGAAATTAGAGTCTGTGTCTCATCGTGAGGGAGAGGAGAAGCCACTGCAGATAGGCAGCAGTGACAGGATGTGGGTTTTGTTCTGTAAGCGTCTCCTGGCTGCTGCCTGCTGAAAAAGCCTGTGGGGGAAGCAGCGATGGGAGACATAATTAGGAAGAGCAAAGGCTCAGAGTGAGGGTCGAGCAGCAGAGAGTAGCTGGTCCTGATGGTGCTGCTTCTAGGAGGTGATCTGCGGGGTAAGAACACAGCCAAGAGTGTTTCCAAGGGCTTTTGCCAGAGCATTTGAGAGACATGGAAATGCCCCTTACTGAGGTGGGCAGCAGTGAAAAAGGGCCAGGTTAGAGGGGCACAATTAGAGTTCTGTTTTGATACTATGGTAGAGATAGCTCTCTGTCCACCACACATGCAAAGACCATACAAATCAATATAGAGAGTCTTCCTTCTTCCATAGACTAGAAGTCTCTCCTTTCAAAGTCTCCTTTGTGCCGTATGTAGCCATGTGGACAGTACCTTCAACAAAATGATGGAAAGAGAAATGACGTATCTATTACTTGACCATTCCTATAAGGAACAGATATACTCCCTTTACTGTATTTTTCCCTTCTCTCAACCTAGTGTGGAGGACTCTGAGGCCCCAGGATACAGTGAGCTGCAAGCTGTAACGATCTCAGTTCCCTAAATCACTGAAGGGATGAATACCAACCCAGGAACATGAGTTACAGAGTTACATGATTTAGCCATAAAATTCTACTGTGCCAAGCCACTGGTGTTTGTATTTTTCTTCTCTCCCCAAATCTCCTCCTCCTTCTATTTTTAATGATAGCTATAATTAAACCAACTAGTAAAGAGATATAAATATGAAGATGGCCATTAAGCACGAAAGTGGAGGTCCTCAGTAGACGAATAAATTTTTTTAATGATCAATGTCTAGCCATTGAACTGTGGAACTGGACTGGATTTGGCTCTGTTAGACATGTCAAAAATGGCAGAATCACATCTCCAACTACACCTTAGATGCATCTGTTTCTTTTGTTGATAACGTCATCATCAGGTTATGTGATACTATTTCAAGATATGTGGAGGATGTAGTAAAATTGAGTTCTTATAAGGTTTTTATTCTAGCTTTGAAAATGAGAGAAATGAAGATAGTGGGAAGGAAATAAGAAGGAAGGGGAGAGATAGAGAGAGAGAGAAAAAAACAGAGAACAGAAATAGAAATAACAGAACTAGATAATACAAGTGTCTAGGTGGAAGCGACTAATTAAAACACTACAACTCTAACTAGACCTAGATGGACCATTTGTGTCCTGGTGATTGCTTCTGCTGCCATGGGCTCTGACCACATGCTACTCCTGTTGACATATTTACTTTTGTCATGGGTAGAGATACAAAAAATGGTTGCATCACTTCTGTAAATGACAAAAATAAAATAAAGCAAACTTCAAAGGCTTTATAAATTGACTGGACAAGCCGGGCGGTGGTGGCGCATGCCTTTAATCCTAGCACTTGGAAGGCAGAGGCAGGTAGATCTCCGTGAGTTCAAGGCCAGCCTGGTCTACAGAGCGAGTTCCAGGACAGCCAGGACTGTTACACAGCGAAACCTTGTCTCAAAAAAAAATAATAATAAACAACAATATTACTTAACAAATTTTAGTAACAATTTAACATTAACAAGTCAAAATTGAATAGGAAAAACAAACAAAGATCTTGACTTGAATCTAGAAATTCAAATAGAAGATATTGGGTATTCAGCTTTTCAGAAATATATGTTAAAGGGGGAATTATAGACGCTATTTCAAAGATTTGTTTTTATTGTCTTCAGTTGTGTGTGTGTGTGCATGCATGTGAGTGTACGTAAGTACAGATTCCCACAATGCCTAGAAGCGTTGGCTCAGCCTGGAGCTGAAATTATAGGCAGTTGTGAGATACCTAATATGGGTGCTGGGGAACAAACTCAGGTCTTCTTCAAGAACAGGAAGTAAATCACCATTTTAGTTCAAAGTGAATGAACACAGTAGTGACCACCATAGAAGCAAAACTACCTTACTTTGACCAAAGCATAGTGCAGTTGCCCAAGAACAGAACCCCTCACCTCTCATTCTCAGCTCACACATGCACTAGGAGCAGTGCATGCCATGGGTCCACTATTAGATATTTCACATTGATAAAATCGTTCATAATATGAATGCATCTGCCTAAATGCCACACCTTCCATGTGGGTTACAGATATAGAGCTGTAAGTATAAAATCGTATGACTTTGGAACATTTGTTAGGTACAATATAGTATAGCTGTAGTATCTCATTTAACCTACCTGGTCACTTATGAGACAGACTTATTCCTCAGTTTATATGAGGAGATGGAAGGTGTAGGAAGTTGAGTAACATATCAAAACCATACAAGTTGTAAGAGATGGTTCCCAGGTTGAAACTCAACCATCTATCACATCCATGCATAGAGCCTGTGATGGAATGTAAGGAGAGCCTTTGTGAGAACGTCTGTGGACAGTGAAGTCACCGTGCCCGTGTAGATATGATGGTGTAGGAATAGAGCTGTTAACCATTTCCCTGCTGTATCAACTTACTGGGGTCCTTGGAGAGTATTGCTCTAACTCTACATCAGCACCATAGAATTTCAGCAAGAAGTTGAAGCAAGTGCCAATAATTGAGAGTCTAGTCTTTCAACCTAAAGTTTCCTGTTGGCATGGAGGAATGAAAATAAGGAGGCTTGGCATGCTAACGCTGAATGTTAGGCCCTTTCCTCACAGCTCAGTGTTCACATGGAATCTTAAAACAATTTTATCTGATGTTTTTAATACCTTAAATGTAGCCGATCTGTACCAATTGAACTAGCTACTTATTCCACCAGCTACCAGTTGCTCATATGATTTTGCTATTTAACTAAAGGACATGTATTACTATGTTGTTAAAGTATTTGTTGTGTTCACCGCTGAATGCTTCCTGCTATTAATACAGCATTTCTAACATTGTCTTATAAGACTACTGGAAGTTAACATTCAGAATAAAGGAAAAGAAGGCTGACGACTATTATGGAAGTCACTATGGATAGACACACTCTCACAGCAAGCAGGTCAGTGATAATGGCAGCTTGGACACTGCCAATCAGTATCCCAGAGATAAGCCACCTTCAGCTTCAGGGTTTACCCCAGATTTGGATTTAATTTCCAAAAGTGTATGAGTGCTGAATCTACTTTTGCCCTTTAATTGAAAAAGACTAAACATTTCCATAGTTAAAACAGAGCCTTTTGTCAAATTTAATTCTGGTAATGAATTGCAATTGTTAAACTCTTTCATTCTTTTTTTTTTTTTTTTAAGTAAAGGACACAGAATATCTGTGGGCTCGAAGTACATGTTAAGATACCAAGAGGAAATGATCGCAGATGGAAGAGCACCTTGATATTTTGACACGGCTTCTATACTGTCAGGAGAGCACAGCATCATTGTGTTCTATTCATCAAAGGATTTTTAATTCATAAATAAACCAAAGAAGAGGCAGTGGGGAACCCATTGGGCAAGGCTTATTTTTTAAATAATCCTAGGTTATTGACATTCCTGACTGGCAATTCCTCATTGTAAACAGAAACATCTTTAATGAATTAGGAGTCGTGTAGTAGTGAGTATTGGCATTCTCTGTTCATTTAAATAAATTACATAAAGCACTTTCTTGAGATTTAAGAGACACATTTTCATTTTAAATGGTTAAATTTTTATCTTTTATACACATTTTATTTGATCTTAGGGCCACTAATATGCTGAAACTATGGACAATCTCAACACTCTAATCTCATGAATTCAGAAACAGAAGCTCTGAATATATATTTTGTTTATTTTGTTTTCAGGTATGGTATCACCACATAGCCCTGTCCAGCTTTGAACTCATGATTTTCCTGCCTCAACCTTGCAAGGGCCTGAACCACAGGCATGTGCCACGACACCCAATTAAACCTTCAACTAATCAGTAGGTCTACATGGCTGACAATGAAATTCAAAAAAAGAGGAATGAGGTAAGGGTAGAGGAGGAAGTAATGACCAAGATGGAACGTGGAAAAATTTTAATTTCCTGTATTAAGGTAATACTTTATATTTTATTTATTTTAAAGCTATAAACTCAGGCCACTGGGGGTGTGGCTCAGTGGTAGAGCATGCCTAACATGTATAAGGCCCTGGGTTTGATCCTTAGTAATAAACAAATGAAACATACACATACATAGAGAAACAGAGACACAGAGAGAGAAAAGAGACAAGAGAAAGAAACTATTGCATACGTAATAAAATCAAGTGAAGCATGATGTGTGAGCATCTCTAATTCTGACTCTTCCTGCTGAAGGAAACCACTGTTCATTTTCTGTCTAGCCTTCCCTTGAGAACACTATTTACACATTTATGATGGAAACCCACTACTTTTTTCCTATACATTGTTTTGCGGTCTGTGTTCATTTACAAGGAATTTTATAACTTCTCTCTCATAACTTGGCCCGCTCTGCTAGGCTTGCTTCAGTAGTTAGGCAGTGAAATCTGGGTGAATACAGAAACTTGATTCAACCATACACTCGTGGGTGGACATTTCAATTGTTTCTGATTTCTTTTTCCAACTGTGCTGTAAGTATCTTTGGCATGAGCCAATAGGATAGAGTGTCACTTCTCTAGGGATTCCCTGAATTGGGTCTTTAGATCCTCTTTGAAGACTTCTTCCTAAGCATGGTCTTCCCTTCTGTGGCCTTGGTAGAGAACATGGACATGGGACACCTATCGGGCACCCTTCAGTCCCCTGTTGAATCTCATAGCACATGTCTCTGTTTTCCTCAGCACAGATGGTCTTCAGGAAAGTATTGGAGAAGGAAGCAAAGGAGTGAGGTTGGACACCATTGTCCTTAAGTTTAAGCAGATAACAAGGTGTCTAATATGGTCCATATGTGCTGCTCCTTAGCAAGAACCAGGCCACTGGGCAGCCAGGGGTATAGGCAGCTGCCGGGACGAAGCTGGAGTGGAGAGGAGCATGATTTGGAGGATGATGGGTCAGAGTTCCCCTGGAGGAAACCTGGCTTCTGTAATAACAACATTTTGCCACAGAGAGACTACATTTTCAAAGTTATTTTATGTGCATATAAATTGTGGTTTAGTATATGATATTCACTCTCTACATTATCATATGAAATTGTCACTTTTTATTAATACTCTTTGATTAGAAGACACAAAATACTTTGTATATTGCAATGTTTTATATTAAATCAAAAGGAACAAAACCAAAATTCTGAAGAAGTAAAAAGAGAAGCAGAATGGCATTGCTTTGAAAGGATTGCTGGAGAGCTTCCACAAAGCGATAATTGATAAACTGAAAACACAGGAAATATGCTGGGCTTTTGTGTGTAAAACGCTCATCTGAAACTCTTTCACATCTTAAGACAGTAAATGAAATAATTCTTTTTTGAATGAGAATTTTCAATTGGAAATTGGTAGCTGGGGGGTGAGCAAGGCCTAACGACCATCCTTTTTGGTGAGCAGTGGACACTGACTGGAGTATTGGAGAATGGCAGATGCCTGGAAGGGTTGTGAATTCTCTGCTCCTCCTTGGCCTCCTGCGGCTTCTCTGTACGTCCATTCTCTTCCCTTTTCTTCCCTCCCTGGTTTCTCTCTCATCCTGACCCTTCTGCCGTCTTCATTTTGAAGCAAATGCACACAAGTTGAAAACCTGCTGGGTCTCAGATGTTTCACCAAAGCCTGCAAAGGCTCACTTTGCCCTCATGTTCCCTGATCTTCTTCTTGTTTTTTCAATCTGTTGAGCTCATTCTTTAAGACTTAATCATTTTAATCCTTTGCCCTCCCCACATTATTTCCTCTAGTGATTCAGTTATCGTCTCAAATGCTAGCTTCTCAGGGAAGCCTATCTCTCCCTACTCCTCATCTGCCTTATTCTAGGTAACATTTATTAAGATCGCAAATTAGCTACGTGTTAAGGCGTTTGTTGTCTAATGTTACCATTGAGGTATGTACTGTGCCTGCCAAACTGTTAGCCATGTCATGTGCTCAATCATTTGGCTCATAGTAGACCATCAATAAATAGGTTTTTGGCGGGGAGCTGGGGAAGAAAATCTATTGGGTCTCATGTTTGCAAGAAATGGAATTTTGGGTTTTCTTAAACTGCCATTGTACCCTCAACAGTTATCTAAATCCTCACTTTCTATTACTCACAGTTCTTTCCTCATAATACTCCCTTCTCTCCAGCACTCCCTGTTCTAATTGCTTTAAACACCTTCCTAGAGACGCAGAAGGCACACAATCCAGTCTGGAGCCCAACCCCTAAGGATGCCATACTCAGGGAAATCTTTCAAGCCTCCAATGAGGCCCTTCACATCCCTCAGAAATCAGCCCATCTTCTGAGTCCATACTCTGGAAACATGTTGGAGGGGCTTCAGCTCTCAACCCTCAATATATTATTTGTATGAACTGAGAACTCCCCTAAACACTATGGAAAGTTCTAGGATTCACAGAGTCATGTGGTAATTCTGTTTTCCATACCTACCTATCACATTTCTATCATCCAATGTTTCGTCTTCGACTGAAGCCTGCTAGACTCCAGTCTGCAGCCCCAATACATGTGGCTCAGGAAATACACCTATGGTTCAGGTGAAGAAAAGGTAAAGATTTAAGAAAATAGGTAGGCTCTGATAGCAGTGAAATCAAGAATGTGGTACTGTAACACAAGAAAGATGATTTGGATTAAGACAGTAAGCAACATAGTGAGAAGATATTTGGACTCCAGACAAAGAAAGTGTAGGAGACAGATAGTATATAATTATGATATAATTTTAAAATTGCCATAAGTGTAAGGTCAACCCAGAATAACTTCCCCCAATATTCCCAAGACACAGAAGACAACTTCACAGATGAGAGAGATTGAATAATAAAATATTCACAGTCAAGGCTAACTCTGCTTTGCTCTCAAAGCCCAGAAAACAGTAGATTGTAAATAATAAGGCAAGGCTAATAGCTGGTCCTGGGCAAGTGCCAGATTGCCGGGACAAATTTAGGCAGCTTTTAAAAATAGGATTATCTGGGCTCCACCTCTGGCTATTCCCGTTCAGGAGGTCTGAAGTAGGAACTAGGAACCTGTATTTTTTTTTTTCAAATGATATCATTGTGCAGCCTGAATTATAACTCTCTTATCTAGAAGCCAAAAACATTGATGTCAGTCATTAATGCCCCATGCTTGATTGTTGGGGCTATCTCAAAAGACTGCACATCTATATGTCGAGTCCTTTGTTCCTTTCCAGTTGATCAGCGTAAAGACAGTAAATCTAAGTCAGTTTGGACCAGTGAAATACTGCATGAGACTTCCTTGAACCTTCTTGGAAAGAAAACCAACTTTCTGTCTTTCCTGCTTTTTGTGAAGGGGCTGAATTAGTCCCTGTCGGTGCTGATGGCCAAGACATGACTATGAGGCAAGATAGCTTTATGATGTTACCGATGCTGTGGATACCAAAGGGGAAAAACAGAGGGAGCCAGGGTCTCACAAGACATTGCTGAATCACCAAATCATTGTGCTCTAGATTTCAAGTTATATGTGGTCATAGGCTGGTAACTATACATGTGGACGTCATAGGAACAGTAGATAGGAAACACCAGTCTCCAAGATGCAGAATAGTTATATACTATATTTTTCCATTAAGGATAAAGCCAACACAGCTTTACACATGTTCAACAACTGGGGCAACTCAACTGTTGTAAGACCTTGTAATGCATCTAGCTGGGAATAATTAGTGTACAGCCAATGTTACCTTTATCCCAGACACTATTTCTAAAGAAAAGTATCTGTGGACATAAGCTGAATCCTTAGATATTCAGCAGCCTCCCCAAGCCTCAGATAATGAACTTCTGGTGGTCTAGTAAGTAGATACAATAACTTTGTATCAATAGCAATGGACAATTACAGTCACATTTTGGGAAATACTGTTATTATCTTCTGGAAATATCCTTCACAATCTGCTAAGACCCTTCTTCAAGTTCTTGCAGAAACCCAAATTTCTTAGAACTGGCTACTTAAACTCCAAGCAGTACATTTCTCTTCCTGAAGAGCATTGCAGTTATAATTCACATTGCTCATTCTGCTTCTATGGCCCTTGTATCATTACTTCATCATTGTCTATGATCTGATTCCTAATAATGGTATGATCACATATAGGCTGTTTTCCTGTCTTCATAATTCCTGGACCTCAAACACCAACGGAGAATCAATAACATAGCTGTTGCTTTTATTTCGGTCACTTACCCTGGTAAACAGCATGTGACTGGTTTGACAGTCTTTTCATAGCTTCCATGCCTGGAACATCTTACTTACAGACTATAGAAGACACTGTAACCTCTGGACCAAGCGATGGACAGGTAGGATGAAAAGCTCCAAAGCGTATTACATGGGAGGTGGGACATCTTAGTACAGACACACTCCATGACTATAGAAGAGGAGAGTTGAGAAGACTTTTCAAATATTTTGGCCAAAGACCTGGTGAAGGGTAATTATGCTAAAATTAACTCCATGCTTAGGCAAACTGTTCTGTTTTGATAGGGATTGAGCTGAGATAAGGGTAGGCCATAAAACTCCATCTGCTTCTGAACCCATGGTAGAAATTCTACTTCCCTTTCAGGCTACCATTGGTTGGTGATTCCACATGTACATTACTCAAACTTCTGCTCTCCAACAGGACAAGGTAACTAGGCATTTGTACATATCTTCTGCAAGGCATAAGCATCTCAACACTAGTTACTCCTTTTTTGTAGCGGGTAGTGATTTAAATGTGGGCTCTGCATTCAGATCATCTGTGTGATTCTGATTTTGGTGGTGAAGGTGTGGGGTTTAAGTGAGAAGTATGTATAGAACAATTAGCATAGTAATAACTCATAAATCCATAGGCAGTAGACATTGTAAATCTGATAGAACAGAATGGTGCAGTATAATAGAGAGCTCAAGGAAATATTTCTTAAGTAAACTGGATTTATAAATGAATGAATAAGTCAAGTCTCACCAAGGCGCCTCAGAGATGGATTGTTACATAGGACAAGACACAGGGTCTTCAGGACAAAGGACGGAATCGGGCATGGCCAGAGGTCACCGCTTTCAAATTCCCAGCCATGAACAGTCCTTGTACCATGAAATGATCCCGCAGATTTTATATGGTTTACTGTCTTTTGAGTTTTCTTCTGTCCCTAAGTATCTTGGGCCTTTGGGGAATTGTTTGGAAGGTGACCACCCCTGTGTTTTATAACACAGACTTTGTTGTGAGAAAAATAATACGCATTTCCTCTTCAAGCGTTGGAGAGAAGCCCTGCATCAATTTGACGCTTCATGCATACTGCACATCTTCTGGGTCACTAGTGGAACATTATAAGTTGAAAGCATATATTGTGTGCTTTATTATCAAAGCATAGCTTGAATATTTCAAAGGCAATTTCTCGTTATTGTAATACATAGATACACTTGTGTTCATCAAAGCTTCCCGAAACGTTTTTCATCCTTTGTTTTGTTTTGCTTTGCTTTGCTTTCAGATAGACTGACTCTCTCCGTGTCGCTCAAGTTAGCCTCAAACCTATGGCTCTCCTGCCTCTGACTCCAGAGTGCTGGAATGGTTTGTAACAGCATACAGGCCAGGGATTTTTATTCATACATTTTGAGGAATATTGTTTCCTACAGCAGAGCAAATGGCCCTTTGTGTGCTTGTTTGGGGCTTTGGCTGTTGGTTTGTTTTTAAAATATCCTTGGAAGCTTCCTGATGTCTCTTTTGCCTGATCTCAAATTTAGAACTAAGGTACTTCAGGGGAGGAAGAGGAAGGTGGTACTAACAGCAAGCTCTGGAGAATCTAACAGTTTATTCAGTAGCCAAAAAAAGATCCTTGGCACGGGCAGGATGTTTTTGTAAAACGTAAAATGGATTCTTAACAGCATAGAAAATCCCAGGCACACTCTTCCCCTTCCTCCCCGGTTTCTCCATCAGACAACAGCAAACAGCTGTAAGGGAATGTGTGCAAAGCCAGGCACATAAAACACTCACTTCCTGATGGCCCTGTGTGTCTGCACATAAGTAAGTGAATGCCTGGGCCGGTACAGAGGGGGCCTGTTATCCATTCTTTAAACATCCACCCTGGAGTTGCTAAGTCCCCAAGAGCCACATAGCATCCCTTCCTGCTAGAGATAGACTTGCAGAAAAGAAACTGGATTTCAAGTGCAAATTATATAAGCAACTCGGAGATGTCCCCATGGCCTATCAGAAGAAGAAAGAGCGGCCGAGGAGCCTGTTCAGTGGATGAAGTACTTGCTGCTCAAACATGACACTTGAGTTCAGGTCTCAACGCTGGGTGTGGAAGATCACCTGGATCTTCCGCTGGGGAAGAGGTACTGGTGAGAAAGCTTTACACATCTATAACCCCACCACTAGGGCAGGGGATAGAGACAGGCAGATCCCAGTGGCTCACTGACCAGCCAGTCTAGCCGAAACTCAAGCTCCAAAATCAATAGGACACCCTTTCTCAAATAAGCAGCCCCCCTGCTCTGAAATAAAAAGGTAGTGAGCAATAGAGGAAAAGACCCAAATATTGACTTCAGGCCTCTGCAGGCATGTGAGTACATGCGAGTGCGGATACAGACACACACACACAAACACACACACACACACACACACACACACACTCACACGGGGTGGGTGGGCAGAATTAATGCAATGAAACACAAATACTGGAAGGAAATATTAACAGCTTGAGATGATGACTCCAAAACCCCCGGAGTTATGCACCCTCCATGCCCACCACTTGAAACACTTGAGCCAAGAAATTGAAGGAGAAAATTATGCACATCTTTTAATGTTCTCGGCTGAAAAGCAGCAGAAGAAAATGCTATGATTTTTCTCTTAATTGTTGGACAAAGGAGGGATGCTGTTCCATAATGTCTATCGCGGTCCTCGGTTTGGCATCGTGGCAATTGGCTGGGAGCTTCGTCTCCATGTGAGGGATGCCACATACCACCCCGGTTCCCACCAGAGTCAGTGGTCTGTTTCCTCTTTGTCTTCCTTCTGAACTGCCACCACGGCATGCCTTCCACCTCCTCAAATGTGCTGTCTTGCATTATTCAACTAAAAAGATGCTTTACCAGCGCCAGCATCTTCAGATGTGGTTCTCCCAAATAGCATCCTACC
Source organism: Peromyscus eremicus (assembly GCF_949786415.1). NCBI lineage: Eukaryota > Metazoa > Chordata > Mammalia > Rodentia > Cricetidae > Peromyscus > Peromyscus eremicus. The sequence continues at coordinate 25,983,235 of NC_081424.1, read as the reverse complement.
AGCAGCAACTGAACAGTAACCGGCATCCATCAGTCTCTGATGAGCAAGTAGCTGAGGGAGACGAGACCGCCTAAGGCTTGCGTAAACGACAATAAGAGCATGTGCAGATTCCAAAAGAACACACACCAAATTTAATAAAAACAAAACAAAACAAAATGGGGAAAAAAAAAACCTTACTGCCACAAAACATAGCGTTAGCAGATGACGCTAACGGGTTTTAATTTTTCATCTTGAGTTGTCTTCTAAATGTTTCCTTGAAGACTAAGGTTCCTAATCTACACTCCCAAATGGCTCAGTCAAATTGCACTTTGTGCTGCCTCTCTTGGGGGCAGGCAACTATTTATTGGACTTGTTAAGAGCATCTCTCCGGCAGAGGCAGGGAATGTTTGGGCTCATGTCCTCCAGCCACCCCACAAAGGCCTGCCCGGCCACAAGGGCTTGGGGTTAGGAATACTGACAGCCTTCTGTGGCAGAAGCGCTGAGGGCCTCCTGTCCTGAAGGATTTAGAGAAGAGCCTGAAAGTCTGTGTTCCCTGCAGGCAGCTAAGGACTTCATTAATTCAGTACTTGACACTAAGGACTTCATTAACTCCGTACTTGACACCAATGGTGCAGAGGGGACTCTGGCTCCACTGAGACAGGGGTATCTGGCATGGTCCTGGAGAAAAGCCAAGGAGCATGTTAGTCTTTGGGACAGAAGCAAAAGCCAAGACGACAGTCAGCTGCCCGTTTGACTGTCCTCAGAGCCGACGGGACAAGAGGCAGGAGACAAGAAAGGGGCGGTACATAGGTTCACTGGAGTCTTCAGGTGTACTGGCCTTACGGGAGTCCTCCATATGCGAAAGCCTGATTCTCTTTGATTCTCTGAAAGGGACATCAAAGAACAGACAGACTCTTTTCCTCTTGGCCAGCAGGGCGTGTGCAGCTTTTCACAGGACTCCTTCCCACAGCCCGAGACTGAACCCAGGGCTGCCCACAGCTGCCCCTTGCCCCCTGATTTTCCATGCCTGGCACAGATGTGCTGGCTGCTTAATTGTATGTGCCTACTTCCTCCAAAGGGAAGGACGGAACCCGAGGGCAGGGGGGAAAAACGTCCACGGGAAGTGTACACCCACACCTGCTAGCTACTGTGTCAAACTGTGTGAGAGAGAGACTTCCCTGAGCAGGTGACTCCAGGGAGGAGGGGCTTGGAGAGGTTCTCCACTTTTGCATGTAACAGGGGAAGGAAAATCAAGTTTGGCCTCTACATGCACTTGAGTGCATGCCACTTCTTCGTCTCGCTTGTGACTGTAGATCAGGCTTCCTGTCCTTGACCCCATATGACTGGGTCCTGTCAGGAGGCAGCTGGTTGGGTAAGGCCTGTGCTGCTGCCCAGACGCCCCGGGGTGGGGGCCTGGAGGTGATTGCCCTGACTCCAATTTAGCCGGCCTCTGGGTTAGCAGTGGCAGCTAAAGGTCCTGTGAAAAACGTCTGGCTGCCTCTGTTGGCGGTCCTCCAGAAAGAACTGTTCGCAGGCCTGTTCTCAGGCGGCCTCGTGCCAGAGCGCCGAACTGGGAACACAAAATGCATTGCTTTTCTTCTCACTGACCTCAAAGAGATCCTTTTATGGACAGGCCCATGCTGGCCTCCCCCTCTTTAAAAAAAAAAAAAAAATCCCCGTTGAGAAGTTGACCTCCACTGGCCTGGGCAAGGCAACAGGTGACCCCCTCAGTGAGTGGGCGGACGTCAAAGAAGCTCTGTCTCCGGTGCCTTGTCGGAACTGAGGACAAATGCAGCTTTTCAGCCTGAAAGGACACTGTTCCTGCAGGATGGACGGTGGAGGTGGACCGGTGACAGGACCTTGGGTTTCTGGCTTCCCAAAGAATCGCTGGTTGGTCTCTGATCTTTAAAAGTTCACAGAGGTTTTCACATCACATTAGCAAATAGACCGCCTTTAGGAAAAATTCCCCTGCATTTTATCTAAATACCTCGACGACGTGGTCAGCTTAAATCCTGAACAGTATGGCTACCTCCTCCGCAGATGGTTGTAGAAAGGAGATGTCACGTGATCCCAGAGTTGTCCCTGACCATCTTAGAAATGATATACTCTAAGCTACGCAAAGATTTTTCTCAAAGGCTGTGGTGTCTGCGCTTTTTTTTTTTCAATCTCCAAGAGAGTGTTAATTGGATACTGTTCATTTATTAAACTGTCATGAAGCATTTTAACATAATGAGGAACGACCTACTGCTCAAATGTCAGCTGCCGGATTGTCATATAGATCCCAATTTAAAGAGCAGACCACATATGCACCTATAGAACTGAAAGCCAGAGATTTTTGTTATTTGGGATATTAATGGGTTTAACTTCATCATAATGGCCTTCCTTATGCACACACACACACACACATACACACACACACATATATATGTATACACACACACACACACACACACACACACACACACACACACAATTATGTTTGGGGTAATGGAAAAGAGATAGCTACCACAATGCCCTGACTTCTTTTTCTATTGGGAGACTTGAAATAGATTGATCACTTGTGAGCTCCGATGAACTTGTATTTTCAGTTCTATTTCAGCATCATTCTTATAGGTGCCTTACTAATTTAATATGTATTTAAAACTCACAGGGCAGCTAGCAGTAAATCAGCCATAGGGAAACCATGCTGTATGCTAACTTCTCATGGATGGGATGTAGAACTCACGGAGTGCCGTGTCACTGAATCCAAGTAACTGCCTTAGTGCTAACCCAGAGGTAATAAAAGGAGTCGAGCTTCAAGGTCAGGTTGTCCAATGCCTCCTATTTGGCTCTTTTAGCCATGTGTCGGGATGCTAAGGGGAATCAGGATGAATTAAGAATTCACTGAGTTCTTAGGGCATTGGTTTGCATCAGCATCTGGCCTTGGCCTCCCACGGCTGGTTGGCCTTTGCTCATAGATACAGACCTTTGTTTCTCTCAAGGTCTGCATCTATGAAGTGGGGATCCTTCAGACACAAGTCATTTCACAGCTCTGAATCAGTAACAGTATAATAATGATGGTTATTGCCATGGGATCGTGGTTTACTGTTTGCAAAACGATTTTGTGCACAAAAGAGCTTGGGAAAGAAAAGCTGGAGTGAAAGTGGTCGTTTTGCCTCTCGGAATTACACCCCCTAAAAGCAGGAGAAGCAGCATAGGGGGTCGTGGTGGTGATCCAGGCCTGCAGCCAGACCTGCCTTGGAGGTAGCGGGAGGGTCACAAATTCAATTCCTACCTGGGCTACAGCGGAAGTTCAAGGCCAGCCTTTGTAAAGTGGTAAACCAGTGGGACACTATCCTGAAAACAAAATAAAATAAAGAGATTGAGGTTACTAACTCAGTGATAAAGTATCTTAAAAAAAAAAGTGACTCATTCACAGCTTCCTCAAGTATTTAACAGAGCTTGGAAAATCATTCAGTGCTTTTAGACAGCCTTGTAAGGGTCACCTGTTTTCTGCTATACTTTATATCTAGTTCTAGATGAGCAAAATTAGATCCTGTTTCTGGGAGAACACACAATTCCCATTGTCTAGACATAGAAATAGACTATAAAAATAATGTAAGAGATTCAGAAATGGTGAGACATACCTGCCATCCCAGCACAAGGAAGCAGAGACAGGAATATTGTAAGTTCGAGGACATCATGGGACAAATACCAATATTGTGTCTCAAAAGTGCCAAATAATAATAATGACAGCAGGAGCTCTCCTGAACTAAAAGCAAAGATCGGAACAGCGAAAGATACATAGCGAGAGCAGTCTTGTGAAGGATAGGCCTTTGGGGATAATGTTTATTTTTGTTATTAAGGTTTAAACTCAGGGAGTCTATGTTTGCCACTGAGGGAAGGGGGTGTAAAAGACATCTTGCAGAGATCCACATCAACAAAGCATCTGGAAACTGAACAGACATGAGCTTAACCAACAGACACAAAGGGCTCATCACTTGCTTTGCCCCATGTTGGTCTACCCTATCGCAAGTACAGTGACATTACTTGACTGAGAAATACAAAACTTAGAAATTTGGAAACTGGGGCAGGAAATAAATCTCTCCTGCTGCCACTCCCCATTTTGCTGTTTTGTAGCCTTGTACCAAAGCCAGTAATTTGTCTTTCTCAGCGTCACGTTCTTAGACTCTAACTTGACATATCAAGCAGCTACTTGATGGATAGCTGTTGATAGCAGCTGTGACTGGTGTTTTCATTAGTTAAATTGTTTACACGACTGTAACTATCATGTAGACTAGAACTTGGTTAGTAAGCATCACAGTGCTTTTCACAGAAAAAGGAGGTCCATTCTGGCAGCATGAGTCAGGGAAGGTTTTCAAGAAAGGAAATGCTGGTGCTCTACCTTGGAAGCGACAGGAAGAACTCAGTGAGTAATTTGGAGCATTCATCTCATTTGTCAAGGGGATATAAAAATTACTTGGAAGACAATCCCTCTGGGCATGCCTTTGAGGGATTATCTTGATTGATGTAATTAAAGAAGGAAGACCTGCCCACTGTGGATGGCCCCATTCTGGACTGCATAGAAAGGGTACAAGTATTCATCGTTTTATGCTTACTGGCTGGATGCAGTGTGGCCAGCTTCCTCAAGCTTCTACTGATGTGACTTCCCCTGTGACTATAACCTTAAGCTGTGGACCAAAATAAACCCTTTTTCCTTTGAATTGCCTTTGTCAGAGCATTGCATCACAGCATCCGCGAAAGTGGCTACAAGAAAGCCTCATGACCAGGACATGAAATGAATGTAGAGCCTTTGTGTAGCATATAAATATTTATACATATAAATATAATAGACACACATATACTTTCAACAGTTAATATGTCAAGATTTAATTGTGGAAAACTAAGTTGGCAAGTCTGGCACTTGGGGCTGTTATTTTGTGGTAGGACACACGTCTATCATGAACAAGTCATGAAGTTTGACCCTCAGTATCATGAAAGAAGGAGAAGGGGGAAGAAGAGAAAAAGAAGGGAGGAGAGGAAATGAGAAGGAGGAGAAAAACGGATGGAGGAGAGGAGAGAAAGGATTAGAAAGGGAAGGGAAGGGAAGTCAACTAGATGTGGTGGTTCATATTTTTAATCTCATCACTTGGGAAACTGAGGTATAAATACTGAAATGAATTCAAGGCCAGCCTAAGTACATAGTAAGTTCCAGACCAGAATGTGCTAGAGCCTAAGACCCCTTTTCAATAGATAGATAGATAGATAGATAGATAGATAGATAGATAGATAGATAGATAGATAGATAAAAAGTCAAATGAAAGATAATGGCTTGGATGAGAATTTCCTCACAGGCTCAGGTATTTGAACATTTGGTCCACAGTTGGCACTATTTGTAGAGATTTAAGAGGCGTGGCCTTGTTGGAGGAAGGACATCACTTAGGTAGGCTTTGAGGGTTTAAAGCCTTTCTTTACTTCAAGTTCACTTTCTTTGTGTCTGCCTTTGAAGATCTAAGCTCTTGATTTCCCGTTCCTGCATCCATCCATGCCTGTTGCCTGCTGCCATGCCTCCCCATCACATTGGACTCTTATCCCTCCAGAACCATAAGTCAATGGAAACTCCTTCTTCTGTAGGTTGTCTTGGTCAAGGAGGAAGTCAACTTTGCTCTTTGCCTGCTTGCCCTCACTCTTGCTGTCAAGTCCATCTACCGCGCTGCTGTGGCATTTCTTCATTGCTGTTAGAATCAATTTCTTCAGGATTCCAACAGACTAAAGACCAGCAACTCTACTTGGACCACATAATATAAGCCAATCTAATAAATTCCCATTTAGTTATATCAGTTTTGTTCCTTTAGAGAACTTGGCTAATACATAAGTGGACTAATACCACTCTGGGCAGAAAATACTAATTTTTTTTTAAGTATAGGATATAAATAAATTATTTGGAAGAGTTCAAGAAGATGCCTAACCTCTTCCCAATGTCAATAAATCTCAATGTCAGATAAAAAATAATGGGATAGCAAAAGAACTGCTCTTCCTATTATGAGCATAAAAGGAAAATGGTAAGTTTAGAAGTAGCTGGAATGATGCTTTCTGTGTCATATTGGATGTCTGTGTCCTACTTCTTTCTTTTGTAAACTTTTCAGTATTTTACTCTGTGTGTGGAAGGTGAGTGTATATGCATGTTTACATGAGTGTAGGGGATGCATGCCTGCCTGTGAGCATGTATGTGGAGACCAGAGGGTAGTCTTCTGTATCATTAGTCAGGAACACTATTGCTTTTGACACAGGATTTTTCACCAGGACTCGGAGTCACTCCTTTGCTTAGGTGGCCAACCAGTGGACTCCAGATGTCTTTCCGTTTCTGCTTTGAGCACTGGAATTGCAAAAATGTCCCATCTTTTTTTTTTTTTAATGTGGGCACTAGGGAGTCAAACTGAGGTCCTCCTCATGCTTGAGAAGCAATTACTTACTGACTGAGCTGTCCCTGTAGGTCCTAAATTAGTTCTGAATGAAGTCTTCTACAAATTTATCTTGCTACAGTACCTAAATAACACTCACATCTAACTTTCAGGACATTTGGATTCCATGCTTAGGATCTGAAGTGTTTCCCACAGGCTGCTGGTTGGAAGTCTCGTTCCCCAGCCAGTGATGCCATTTTGGGGAAGCTGTGGTGTCTGTCTAGGAGGAGGAGCCTTGCTCACAGAAGTAGGTCTCTAGGCCTTTGATGTTCATAGGACGGCCCCTGATTCCAGTGTCTGCTTCCAGGTCCACTGTGACCACATCTGCCACAAGCTACCAGCATCATAGACTAAACTGTCCCACCATGCTTTTGCCGTCTTGGTAAGTAAAACCCTCTGAAACATGTACCCAAAGCAGCCTTTCTGCTCTTAAATTGTACTATGTTATGGTAGTGAATCTCAGCTGGGAACGTGACAAGATTTAAGATTCACCTGGAGACAAATCTTGGGGTGTGTTTAGGAGAACATTTGCAAAACACTGACCTTGAACGTGGCCAGTACCATCACATGGGTACTAGAGTACAAAATGAGAAAAGATTTCTTCTCCCCCAGCTTCCTGTTTGGTCCCCAATTAGTGGAAGTATTTGGGAAGGATTAGGAGGTGTGTGGCATTGTTGAAGGATGTGGGCTTTTGAAATCTCAAAGATACCCTGCCCAGTGCCCAGTGTCTCTCTCTGTCTAATGCTTGCTGATCAGGATACAGAGCTCTTATCTTGCTACCATGCTTCTTGCTATGCTGATCATGAACTAACCCTCTGAAACTATAAGCCAGCCCCCAATTAAATGTTTTCTTTTATAAGAACTGCCTTTGTCTTGGTTGTGGCATCTCTTCACAGCCATACAACAGTGACTAAGACCATTGAAAACTGACATACTAACAACTTTGCCCAGAAATAAAAGAAGAGAAGCAACTTTGGCATTTGGTTTTGGAGATGGCAGTTTCAAAATTAGCCAAACAGGCAGAGTCTCATCTGTCAGCTAGCTCAACATTCCACAATTAATTAGCCAATTAATTAAACCGTAGGTCATCTTTTTTATAGGTTAATACTACTAAGAAGTGAATCGGATCATCCAAATCGGTCATTGTCCTACAAATCAAGAGTTTGAGCAGTGTTTTGACAATTCTACAGTGCAGATGCAACGTTGGAGCTTTGTCGCAGGCAGACTTTCTGTTGCTGTAACAAACACCTGAGAGAACAGTTCAAAGGAGGAAAGGATTTTTGGCTCATGGTTTCAGAGTCGTGGTCCATGGTCTTCTGGCCCCATTGTTATGGGCCTAAGGTGGTAAAGCAGAGTGTCATGGAGGCAGGATGTGGTAAATGATCACTGTTCACCTAGTGGCATTCTGGTAACAAAGTGGATGGGGGACCAGTGAGGGACCCCCAAAGTCACTCCCCCAGTGATCACTTCCTTCTGCCAAGCCCCAGCTCTGAGTTTCTACCACCTCCTAATAATCAAATTATGAACATATAAAATTATGAATGCATCAGTGGATTAATCCTCATGACCAATGTCTTCCCAAAAACCCAGATCAGGATACTGCACTGAGGACCAAGCCTTCAATGTCCAAAAAGGATGCTTTGAAGTGGCAGAGGTAGGTGGTATAAGGGAAAGAGGTAGGGAGAGAGAGAGAGAGACAGAGAGAGAGAGAGAGAGAGAGAGAGAGAGAGAGAGAGAGAGATTAAAGGGCGGGATAGTCCCCAGAGTGGATTAGGCTTCTAGACAATTCAATGTCTAGCAATAGCTATCTAAGCAATTTTGGTGATATTTGAATTTACATTGTTTTAAGAATTTAAAAGATCAAATAAATGTTTAGGTATACTCATCTAAAGAACTCTTCCTTAGTACACTATAAAGTGGTTTATGGGGTGCACTGTAAATGTTTACTAGCTGATAAGATTAATAAAACAGGCCCTAAAAGGCCAAAGGAATTGATTCTACACGTAAGTCGCATGATTTTACTGTGTACATGGTTCAAAATCCTGTGTGTGAGATTCTCTTTATTCTCAGTCTGCAGGAGTAAGGGACCAGCCACTTTCCCTTCCCACATTCCCTTAATTTGCCATGTATTTCAATCCTGTTGGAAAAGGATCATACTTAAAGAGTTCTGGGAACAGTGAAAAGGTCAGAGGACCTCCAGGAAGTCCTTGGATAGGGGCTCACAGGAGTACCTGCTGATCAGTGGCATCTGGGTAACAGTGATTAGTCCCACACAGAAGGTGGAGCATGATGGTGCACACTTGCAACCTCAGCATTTTCAAGGTAGAGGCAGGAAGGAATATGGTGTGTTCTAGGCTAGCCTGGGCTACATAGTGAGATCCCTCCCCATCTTAAGAAAAGAGACCTCCCATCCCCCTTCCTTTTAATATTTGTGCATACATCTTCATTAAAATTTTTCTTAATGAAATCTAGGCTCATTTAAGCCAGGCATACTGATGCACACCTGTAATACCAGGACTTGGGAAGCAGGAGGACCATGAGGTCAAGGTTGTCCTCAGGTTCAGAGCAGAGTTTGAGGCCAGCCTGGGCTACATGAGATCTTGTCTCAAAAAAGAAAACAACAACAACAAAAAATAATAAAAATAAAAAGACCAAATGTGCTTCCTATCACCTTGAAATTCTTCCCTGCAGAAGAATCACAGCTTTGTGCTAAAGACATAACAGTAACAGAGATTAAGAAGTTGAGTTTACACCCCAAGCTTTCAAATAAGAAGTTGGGCGTGATAGCAAGTGCCAATAACCCCGTCATCAGAGGGCAGAGACAGGAGGATCCCACATGCTAACTAGTCAGCCAGCCCAGCTAAAACAGGTTGCTTCAGTGAGAGATCTTGTTTCAAGGCTATAAGGCAGACAGCATTGGTAGAAGACATCTGACAGCCTCCCCCCCCCCCCGCTTCCCCATGTGCATGCATGACCATGTGCACCCCACACAAACATACACACACACAGACACACACACACAACTTTAGCTTCTCTTGTTCTGTAGACTATATATTTCTTGTTGTTGTTGTTTTGTTTGTTTGTTTTTTCAAGGCAGGGCTTCACTGTGTGGTGTTCGGTTGGAATCTCCAGTTCGGTCCCATTCTTCCCTCTCCAAACCCTGCCTTCTCAGAAAGACCACCAAAAGTCCACTTCCGCATTCCTGGTGGTCACAGTGGCTCCTCCCTTGAGGCTGCCAGTTCCCCAAGTCCCCACCCAAAGCATTATAATTGGGCACAAATCCAGTTTGTGGAGGATACATCATCACCCCCATGCCTACAGGGTGTATAAGCCCCCTCCTTTAGACTGGCCATGTGATTTTCTCCTGCCCTCTTTGTAAGGATTCTGTCCTTAATTACGTCATCAGCCTGCAATGGCGTCCCAGCCTAAAAAGCGGATGGGCCCTCTGTGCGTTCCTCTCTTTCCTTTCCGCTTCTTCCTTCTGTCTGTTCTCTCTCTCTCTCTCTCTCTCTCTCTCTCTCTCTCTCTCTCTCTCTCTCTCCCTCTCTCCCTCTCTCCCTCTCTCCCTCTCTCCCCCTCCTCCCAATAAAGCTCTAAAAAGGTAACCATGGCTGTGATTCTTCTGATCAGCACTCTCCTCTGCTGGCATGGCCACCACGGGCGGTGGCCAGCTATGAGCAGCGCCATTTAACCAACACCCTTTTCCTGCCTAGGTCTCTGGGGACTGGAGAGTTACTTGGGAGTGCTTTGCCCAAATAAACCTGGTCTCTTACTTTTTAGTTTGGCTTGATCTGGCTTACTGCATCGGCAGAGAAACCTATTATTGGGGTACAGGAAAACCTATCATGTAATCCTGGCTGTCCTGGAACTTGCTGTATAAACCAGGCTGGCCTTGAACTGACAGAGATCGCCTGTCTCTGCCTCTGCTTCCCGAGTGCTAGGATTAAAGACGTGTGCAAAGAGACAAAAAAGAAATACCAAAACCCAAACCAAACTAAGTAAACAGTCATCAAAGGAAAAAGCACAAATGACCAGTAAGTATTTAAAAAGTGTTCATCTATAGCCATCAGGAAAATGCAAATTAAAATGGACTTAGGATTCTACCCCTCCCTCCCCCATCCCTGGTGAGAATGGCTACCATTAAGAAAACAAATGATAACAAATGCTGGCAAAGAAATGGGTAAACAGGACTCCTTATTCACTGCTGGAATAAGGAGCGGAAATTGGTGCAGCCAGTATGGAAATCAACATGGAGATTTAACAAAAACAAACAAAATCTGTGGTTATCTGGAGCTGAAGAACCAACCATGATTATGAAGAGATTAGTACAGTGAAATGAAACTCTTCCTCTTTTGAGTATGGAGGTTTGAACAACAGCCCCCATAGGTTCATATGTTTGAATACTTGGTCCCCAGTTGGTGGCCTTGTTGGAGGAGATGTGTCACTGTGGGCAGGCTTTGAGGTTTCCAAAGCCCATGACATTGGCAGTTTGCTTTCTGGGTCCCAAGCTTGTGGATCAGATGTGAGCTCTCAGCTACTGCTCCAGCACCACGCTCACCTGCCCGTTGCAAGCTCCCTGCCATGGTGGTCATGTGTTATGCTCATATCGAGGCGATCCCCCCAAAGACCACCATGCAGACCAAATCCTATATGTAAAAGCAAAGAGCCTTTATTTTAAGCTGAAGCTTGGACTCACTGTCTGAGGCAGCGATGACAGCAGAGAACACAGAGCCTGGGCAGGGTAGGCTTATCATAGCAGAGGCTGGAGGTGAGGAGATTTCCAGGGCTCAAGGCCCTGATTGGCTGACATTGGTCTAGGGGTGTCTTGGTAAAAGGGTGAACAGGTGTGTGCTGCACTCAGGGACATCTGGCGATCATATCTAATCTTATCTAATGGTTGGAATGTTTGGAATATCAAGTACTTCCCCTTAAATGCTGGCCCATCCCTAGGTGGTGTCAGCTTATGATTTTTTCCTGGAACTACGGAGTGCTGCCTATGAGTAAATCGAAACTCAGGGCTACTTTTTAGCTGATTTTTATTAAACCTGTCAAGACCCCAAGGTGGCCAAGCTGTCCTGGGCCCCACAATGGTCATGGTCTCTAACCCTCTGGACTATGAGCTCACAATTTAAATGCTTTATTTTATAAGTTGCTTTAGTCATGGTGTTTTATCATGGCAACAGAAAAGTAACTAACACAGAAGTTGGTACATTGCTGTGTGTGTATTGCTGTGACAGGTCTGACCATTCTGTTTTTAGAGGATTGTGGAAGACCGGGGCATTGCACTAGGAAAGCAGTTGAATGCCATTAAGCAGAGCTTAATAGGGTAGTTAGCAGGGGCTCAAAATCAGCTATATATAGACTAGCATTATTGAGATTAAAATCTTCTGAAAAGTATTTCCTCAGGGTGAGCATACAGAAACAAGGGTCCAGAAGAAGCTAAGGCTGCATCTCAGCTGGCAGCCAGACTTAGTATTGTGTAAGAGTCGCTCATGTGGTCCTGATTTTGAAGGCATGAAAAGGTCATGGAGAGCAACTGAGGTGTGGCACTGTGAGAGGCCAGGAGAAGCCCTCAGGTGCACAGGAGACCCCAGGATATTAGAGATTCTGCAACCATGAGATGACCACCAAGGTTATCTCCTGGTGTGGAGTGGAGCTGGAGTTGGTCTGAGTGTTAGGATTCTGCCACACTCCAGCTGCATGATCGCACATGCGCAGTTCAGGAGCTTGACATCTTACATCATCAGTGTGCGCTGGTGACTACATATGAGCATGTGTGGCATAGCTCTGTAAGCCCACCTGTGCCTTAAAGAGCCGTGACTCAGACTCCACCCTCTCTCTCTGTTCTGCCGCCCCCCCCCCCACCATCTTTCTCTCTGCTCTCCGCATGTGCTCTTCCCCAGGCCTGGTTCTCTTGTACCCCCATCCTCTAACTCCTAATAAAGCTCTGATACTGATACTGGGTTCTGTCGTGACCGTGACCTTTCCACTCGGTGACCAGCACCACTTATCATTCTTACTTTGGTGCAGCCTACCAGACAAACTGTGTGCTGTGGAGGGCAGCCCTGGAGAGGTGGAACTGCCCAGACCTTTTGGAATAAGAATATTTTGAGTCCCAAATACTGGTCACGGAGCCACAGGATTTGAGCTACAGTGGCTGAAGTGTGATTGTTTTTATACCCTGGTTCTTCCCTCAGTGGGTAAACTGTGTGTGTGTGTGTGTGTGTGTGTGTGTGTGTGTGTGTGTGTGTATGTCTGTGTGTACCATGTAAGCCAGAGCTCTATGCCTGGATCCTCAGAACACACATATACACCTGGATGTGGTAGCATGCATTTGTAATCCCAGCACTCCTAAGGAAGATGAGAGGTGAAGATTGGAGAACCCACAAGAAGTTGAAGGTCCAGCTAGGCTAAATATACTCCAATGCAGAAAATGCAAGAGACAGCTGGCTCAAAACCAAGGTGGAAAGGTGACAACTGACTCCTGAATGTTGTCCTCCGATGGCCACACATGCAGCGTGACACATACAAACCTACATGTATGACATATCACACATACATGTAAACGTGCACCATATACTCTCTCCCACATTGTAGTATACCACACATGCACAAAGAAGGAGAGAAGGAAAAGAAGATAATGTATGGGGTAGGGTAAGAACAAAGTACAAAGGTGTGTGTGTGTGTGTGTGTGTGTGTGTGTGTGTGTGTGTGTGTGAAATCTATTTATTTGCATGCTAACCAAAATGCTAATTTAAAACAAAAGTTGAGAATGAGATAGGGCTGAAGTTCCATACTTGCCTACATGCAGGAAGCCCTGGGTTCAGTCCCCAAAACGTAAATGATTCAGAAGTGGAGTCAAGTTCAAGGTCATCTCCAGGCGCATGGTAAGCTCAAGGCCAACTTGAGTTAGACACTGGAAAACACAGAGGCTGCTCCAGAGACAGTGTTGAGATGAGCTGTAGAAAATGAGACGTGTGTTTCTTTGTTGTTGGTTTTGTTTTGCTTGTTGTTGTTGTTTTAACCATTTTCTTAAAAGATTTTTCTAGAAACAAATCTAGGGACACAGAAAGCTGAGCTTGACAGAATCTTGTTTTTTTCATACGTTGTTTTCATAGAAAAACTGACGGGAAATTTTGAGGACTTCTTATCCACTTTGGGGTGCTTCGCTGCTTAAGGTTTGAAGAAGTACGAGAAGGCCAGCTGACCCTCCATCCCATGCAGAAGTTGCTGCATGGAAAGGTCAGCTTTTCATTTCTGCTTCGGGTCACAAGGTTTAACAAATATCAATACCAGACTATCACATTTGCATTTCAGATAAACAACAGAAATTTTAGCATGATCACTGGACTTGTCCCTTGGGTGGGATATACTTACACTAAAAATTTATTCTCTGTTTATGTCAATTTCAAATATAATTGTTGATGTGAATTGCTGTTTGTTCTGGCAACACTGTCTTATGTAAATTTTTGGTTTGGATCGACTCCTGTTCCTAAGTTAATACTGTGGGTATGGTCTTTTCCTTTCTTTCTTTTTCTCTCTTCTTTCTTTCTTTCTTTCTTTCTTTCTTTCTTTCTTTCTTTCTTTCTTTCTTTCTTTCTAGTTTTCTTTTGTGTGTGTTTTCTTTGAGGAGTATTTCTTTTAACTTTTTGATTCACTATCACAGCACACTTTTTCAAAGGGTGCTGTCATTTCCCAGCTAATTATCAATGACATCATTAGCATCACCATAGGTTTACACTCTGCGAAAACAGGATTAGAAATACTGACAAATTACAAAGACAAGAGGCTCCCGAGGAAGTGGGGATCGAATTATGATCAAGAAAGGAAAGGAAGGAAATGCCAACCTTGGTTTAAAGATAATGCTCCCATAGTGAGTGCTCTGTGAAGGAGCCCAGCGGACACAGAATACCCATGGGAGGCTGATGGGCACTCAGCCTCACATTTCACAGATGGAGAAACTCAACACAAAGGGGGTTAGTGACTTCTGCGGTGGGGGCAGGAAGCAGCTGTGTAAAGGAATGGGGGGAAAGAAGAAAGGGGAGTCTTCTGAAACCCTGCCTCACCTAGCACTGGGTGGTGGCAGAAATCATCACCGGGGACATTGTCTTAAAATACCCGCCCTTTAGACACTTGGAACATTGTATCTCTATAAACACAAATAACGAAATTAACATACTCTAGACTTTGACGGGGATTTTGAGAATATCTATTCCAGTTCCTTCATTATGTTGGTAGAGGACCAAAGATGACATGTGTGGTTTTACTAAGTTGTGTAACTTGTAGGAATAAATCTACCTCTGTCTAAAGCTTGGGACTTCTGTATTTTGATGTGTATTTCTGGCTGCTTTTAAGTTAACCATTGGTCCATTGGCTACAGTGCAAAGCCAATAGGAGTCTTCTCAATCAAGTGCCTGGCTGAAAAAGTGTGATTTTTGGCTCACCCATCATCCTGATCACAGTCCACACTCCTGACAAAAACACAGGTTAACAAGATAAAACACAGCGTAACAAACTTATTTGGTAGAATTTTCAGTGCAAAGAGAGCTTTCAGAATGAAGACGCAGACGCAAGGATGCGAAGTGAATGGTCCATCTGTATGCTTAGATTCAACAAAGACAGGATGAGTGAGCAGAAAGTTGATTGGACAAAAGGGGATGACCTCATAACAACAGACAGAGAAGGAAGCACAGCAAAGCCAGTTCAGTCTTACGGACACCTGTGGGTGCACATGTTACCAGGTGGAGAGTAAGGCTCTTTCTAGAACAGAAAGCAGGTCCTGGAATGTACCCTAGGCTTTTTAGCCTGAGGTGGGATTTGTTCAGGGCTTAGGATTCCAGAAACTTACTGCCACAGAAAACTTCTCCTGAAGCAGTGGCTCTGAATTCTTACCGTGTGAGTTCAAAGACTCAATTGAGCACACTACTGAAAGTGAGTTTCTAGAAAAGAATTAATGATTGGTCCAGAGGAGGAAGCTTAAGAGATAGCAAGCAGCAGAGTTCAGAACAGCATGAGCAGGTCGCATAGTCAAGGTCCCATCTGGCTGCCAGTCTAAGACCTTCTTCTAGGAGATGAGCCAGTCATGGCACACACCCACAGTGTGTTCATTTTCTTCTCAGTGACTGGACTGGGAATTGTGGCATACACCAGTGCCTCTTGCTGGACCATTTCTGGTGTGTCCAAAAACAAGAACAGAGCTGACCATTTTTGAGGTACCTGTCCCCCCATCTGCCTGGCCAATTTTTATCTCCTGTCCTTATCACAAGGAGAGAAAGAGGATTACCTCATGGCTAGCTTTTATACAGAAAATTGGGGGAAAATGTAAAATAACATTTCTAGGTATCCCAGGGAGCTTTGGAGAAGAGAGATTGTAGTTGCTATGGCCCACTTGATGAGTTTAAATTTCTCTATAGGTCTGAAGAAGAAGGAGAGCTGGAAAGAAAAGGGCGAGACATAAGAAAGATTCTGCCAGCTGAATCCTTTTTGTTCAGTTCAAAGAACTGAGCATGTCGCAGTCCCAGAATGGAGATATCTTTTGTTGCTGTTATTATTGCTGTTGAACTAGATTCTAGTAACTAGAAAGAGAATGTGAGGTCTCATGCATGCTAAACAATTGTCCTACCACCAAACTGTGTGCCCAGCTCAGATTGTCATTTTCTGAGCCTGATGGAAAGAGGGGACCATTGATGAACTGGAGAATAATGAAATTGAAGGATCTTTCTCTTTTCAGTGAATCTAAGAATGGAGTTCGATCTTCCCATTAAATGCAAAATTATTTTTAAAAAGCAGAAATGTGGTAGCACAAATATAAAATAAACATGCATCACATTTTTTATTTAATGGAGGCAACAAAGCCTTCTAATCTCTTTAAATGATAATTTTCTATACAAAGATAATATGTTACGTTATCCATCTAAATGCAATGGACCTGTATTGTTTCTTTGTATGATAGAGGTTAAACCATCCTTAAGATGTCCTACAGCTTGGACAGTGATATAAGGAGGTGATTTGAGCCTAAAGAAGATGGTAAAGGTGGAATGCTGACCTGTTAGAATGGGTGTGTAATAACCACTAAAGGTGAATGTGTCCCCAACATGTGAAGGCCCAGCAGGAGACTGACTAGCTGCAAGCTGGAAGAAACTCTGCACAAAAAAAACAAAGCCTGTTGGCACCCTGATCCTAGACTTCCAGCCTCCAGAACTATGAGCAAATAAATTCAGTTGTTAAAGCCACCTATTCTATGGTGTTTTGTGTGATAGCCCAAGCTAATTAATCCATTGAGAAAATCCATTTGCATTGCCTTTAACAGGAATCATTGGCACACCTGTGGATGAAAAAAATGTGAGTTTTGCATAAGTTAATGTCTATCTCTACGGAGTCATAAAAACGTAGTCAAAGGAAAGCAAAGACACAAAACAGTATAGAATGAGAAAGCCCCCTTGTCCTATAGCATTCCCTGGGGAGGATATATACATACATATTTAAGTACATACATTAAGTATGTATTTAAGACACATCTGTATGTACATACTTAAGTCTTCCCTGGAAGGTGTCCCACCATTATAGCATACATGTTGTCATCTCCTAAGGATAGACTTCTGTATTTTTCCTGTCATTTCAGCTCTTAATCATCCTCTTCTTCATCCTTTCCTTGGACTAAAGTGTTCACTACATTTCTCTGTAGTTTCCTGGCATAAAATAAACTTGTAAGGAAGAGGCATCCCCTACTAGATGATGACAACACTTCTCAAGTAAGAGAAAAGAAAGGAAGATTTCTTCCCAATGGGTCGTGTCTCTCTCTCAGGACTAAAGAGTCCCAGCAAATCATTTTCTCTCTCTCATTTAAGTACCTAGAAGATAAAATCTATTTAGCGTGTGGAAAGATTATTCTTGTTTTAAGACTGTGTCTTGCTGTGTAGCCCAGGTTGGATTAGAACTCTTAAACATTTTCCCCCAGCAACACCATCCATTGTATCAACTATCTTTTTTGAAAATTGTGCATGTTTATGGGGGGAAGGGGGGACTGGTTAAACTGGATGGCAGCATGTAGAGAAATCCAGACAGATCCATACTTATTACCCTGCACAAAACTCAACTCCAAGTGGATCAAAACCTCAACATAAAAGCAGATACACTGAACTCGATAGAAGAAAAAGTGGGGAATAACCTTGAACTCACTGGCACAGGTAAAGACTTTCTGGAATGAGCACTTTTAGCCCAGGCACTAAGATCAACAATTAATAAATGGGACCTCATGAAACTGAAAAGCTTCTGGACAGCAAAGGATATCTAGTTTTGTCTATGTTGGATGGATGTTTTGTTCCTTGGTTTCTGTGTCCCTCTCTGGCTCTTAGCAGAGTGTTGTGACTGTGTGTTGCATGGTAGGAAATTCTTCAGGAGTCCGGATAGGTGTAGCCACTGGAGATTCTAGGTAAATTGTGTTTCTGGGTTTGGGGAGCTGACACATAGAAATGGAGATGGGCTGGAGGTTGTGGGTGGGTCCACAAGAGGGAAGTAAGCAGGGTGATCCACCAGGATCTGTCTAAGCCCCTGGGAAAGGGGGCAGAGAGTAAGGAGAGGCCACAGCAGATCTGCTATGGAGCTTGGGATGAGTCTGGGGAACTGGATTTGGAGGAATGGAGGGAGAAGTGATGATCTTCAATTCGCCTACTTTCTTACCTGGTCAGGGTGGCCTGTGGCTTCCCAGGGAGTGCCTGCTGAAGCTGGGGGCTGTTACAAAGCATTGCATTGGGGAGGGAGAGATCTATGGGCTCCACTGGAGATGGGAACTGGGGTGAGGGGTGGGGTGGGGAGGGGAGGGTGGAAGGGAGGCTGCAGCAGGTGTTCTGTTGCAGAGCTGGGGGTGAGGCTAGGGAGAAGTGTAGCTCTACAACCAGCCTGCCTGCTTCCCTGCAGGAGTGAAGCCTGGCTGTTTTCTAATGAGAGACAGAAAGGAATGCATCCGATGGGAAGGGATGAGTGGAAAGAAACTGGGGGCGGGGGGGGGGGACGGGGACGGGACACTAATCAGGATATATTATGTGAGAAAAAAAATCATATAATTTCAATAAAAGGAAAAGAGAGAGAGACTGCTTAGATATATGTCTATACATTAATGTGCACACATTAAAAGAAAGTGAGGCATTAATCAAAGATCTCCCCATTGGGCATTAAAAGAGAATAGGGTAACAGAAATTGTAGCATTAGGAATGACCTTTGAGACATGACAAGAGGGAAAAAGGCAAAGGAAAAACAATTTGTATATCAAAAAAGACAATATTTTATGTAATTGAATTATGAAATTATTCAAATAATGAAATTATAAAATTATTTCATTTGCATCTAAGAAATGTACAATATGGTGGTAACAATGCCTACTGCTAATGATGGAAGTCCAGCAACTGGAAAAGAAGGGTAGGAAAAGTTTGTGTACCTTGGGGAGAGCAGAATACGACTCGGCAAGATACTTTAGGATTTCTGGATGGGTCCAAGTGCCATTTAAGATGAAGACAATTCAGATGAAGCAGAAATTAAAAAAAGCTTTCTACCCTCTGTTTGACTAAAATCATGCCTACTTTTTTAAAAACAAAAAGTATCCTGTTCCACTTCCCTCGCCAGAAGATTTAAGGCTAACCACCCAGGATAACTTTGGGTCCTTGTTGGCCTGGAGAGGATAGTAACCTAAGCTAACAAATGTTACTAACAAGCCTTTGTTTGCTATTTATTTACCTTCCCCCAAGTTGCCTCCCACAGAAGCTCAAAATACTTTTCTTTGACATTTTCTGAAATTGTTCTATTTTTGGTAGAAGATGCTTTAGACACTGAAATTCAAAGCAATCTGTTGGAAAACTTGTATTCACTCATTCTCACGAGTGTCTCTCATGTCTACATGAAATAGAGATGCAGTTTCTGCTTCCTTTTCCTTTAGTAGTCCTTTTGTTACAGGAATCCATGCTAACTAGCCTATGTGGGCTACTCTTCCTTGTACCGGTTACACTTTACATTATTCTGACAAAATACCAGGCATCAGGTTGGAATATGGCTCAGTTGGTATAATGTTTGCCTAGCATACATAAATTCCTGGGTTCAAATCCCGATACCACATAAATTAGGCATGATGATACATTAATAATCCTTGTACTCAAGAATTGCATAGACTAATGTGTAGACCTCTATTGTTCAGGTTCTTGGCTTCTTCAACAAAAGAAATTTATAGGTGGGATGAAGCACATGTATGCTCAATGGGGAACAACCATATGACCTCAAGAGTGAAGCCCACATTAGGGATGGTGTAGGTGGCCTTTTCTTAAGTGAGGTGTGTCTCTAGGATGGTGCTCGATTGTATCTCTTGATGTAAGCTAGGCATTAAGGTTGCAGGGAGATTACATTAGCATAAAGTGTGTACAAATAACGGTTCAAGTCAAAAGTCCTGTGCTGGGAACAAATTATTCCTTGAATTTCCCTTTCCTTGTCAAAGGCCATAAGTGGAGGATCATAAAGTGCAACTTTGGAACCTTTTATATGCTGTGGTGGTTTTGACCCTGATTACGACTTTTAAAGATTTGAGTTAAGTGACCATGCAAGAGAACAGAGTCCTCTCCCTCTCTGTCTGAAGGAGAATTGGTAGCTTGTCTCAGTAAGTATAAAATAATAAAGACATAGTTTCATTAAGGAATATGGCCAGTTGTTCCAATCCCTTACTCCCTGTCTCATAACCATTTACAGAATCAATAGAGACCCTCCCTATCGCAAGTGTCGATTACTGAGTCCCTCTCCAGACCTAGTGAGTCAGACCCAAAGGCACTGTTGCATGCCATGGCATTTTTAACAAGCCCCAGAAGTTTCTCACAGACTGAAAAGTTGAGGTCCACTTCTTGAAAGAGATTTGTTCCCAGCTGCACAACGTCACTACAGGTGTCTGAGCTGTGATTAACCATCTATACCGCCCACATGTTGGCTATTTTAAAAATGTGCTGGGCACGCACACTTTTCTCAAGCTAATTCACTATTTTGAGAAAAGTGGAGAAAGAGCCAGCGAGTTGTGGCCACTGGTAAAGGCACTTGTCACCAACCATTCTACCTTGAGTTCCATCCCTGGTACCTGCATGATGGAAGGAAAAAATTGATTTCTGAAAGTTGTCCTACACACACATACACACACACACACACACACACACACACCACATAAATGTAAAAAAAAATTCATGGAAGAGACAAATCTTTCCAAAAGGAAGTATCAGAGCCCTTCATCTGCACGATTCCACCTCTTAGCTTTTGCCATCAGAAATGAGTTTGTTTATCCCTCCAGTGCACATATTTGCAAGGAATCTGGTTCTTTCAGAACTGTGGATCTGGTTAATGAATGAATAACTCAGTAGAGAGACTCTGAAAGCCTATATGTGCTTTTGGAAAAAAAAAAAACGTATTCTAAGTTATTTGTTTACTATATTTGAGAGTATATATGACCCAACTATACCACCCAAGCATATACCCAAAGGACTCTATATCCTATTAGAGATAACTTATACATCCGTGTTTGTTGCTCGTTCACAGTAGTTAGGAAATGACACCAGCCTGGATGTCCATCAACTGATAAATACTTAAAATGTGGTACATATACAAAATGAAATTTTATTCAGCTGTAAAGAAAAACAAAATTATGTTAATTTGCAAGAAAATGAATGAACCTGAAAAAACTCTATGCTGAGTTAGGTAACTCGGGTTAAAAGGAAACTCTGAATGTTTTCCCTTGTATATGGTTTATAGCTTCAAATTTTTAGACTTGCTTATTTACTCAGACTATATAGAGACATGCAGGAGACAAAGGAGTTATAGTGAGGTTGGTGGAGAAGAGGTCTTAAGAAGGCTGGAGATAAGTAGGAAACATGATATAAAAATAGAGAGAGATTACTGGAGATGACAAGGTTTAAGAGGAATGTGGAATCAAGGAGAATATGGGGTACAGGAGAATGGTTGAACAAAATTACGCATGTAGAAAGAAATCATGCAGAAGCCTACTACTTTAAAGGCTATTTTAAAAATATAATTAAAAAGAAAACTTTAAATGGAGGTGCTATGCATGGGTGGATAATGCTGACACCGGAAGATATTTTTTTATTATACTGGCTGGTTTTATGTCAGCTTGACACTAGCTAGAGTCATCTGAGAGGAAGGAAATACTGATTGAGAAAAATGCCTTCACAAGATCAAGTCATAGGCAATCCTGTAAGGCATCTTCTTAATTAGTGATTGATGGGGAAGGGCCCATTGTGGGTGGTACCACCCCTAGGCTGATGGTCTTGGGTTCTATAAGAAAGCATGCTGAGAAAGCCATGAAGAGGAGCCAGTAAGCAGCTCCCCTCCATGGCCTCTACATCAGTTCCTGCCTCCAGGTTCCTGTCTTGCTTGAGTTTTTGCCCTGACTTCCCTGAGTGATAGACTGTTAGCTGGAGGTATAAGCAAAATAAACCTTTCCCATGGTATTTAATTACAGCAACAGAAACCCTGACAGAGACAGTTACCAAACAAAAACCTCAGTGCTAGGTGTGAGACACTTCCCTAGGAGCTGTTGGATACAAAGGCTCAAGAGACCCCCAAAACTATACAGGCGATGGCCATTACATTTAGTTGCCCACCAGAATGGTGTGGTAAGAGATTATTGAAGACACCACATACTTCAGTTGTAGAATACGGAGAAACCATTCCATACCTGAGCTGAAAGCTTCCTCTCTGTTGGAAAACACTTTATGGTCTTTGAAGTTGTTTTTTAGGCATCTAGGGATGAAAATGTAGTAATGTTCTTCCACAGGTTTGGACCTTACACATTACTATACCAACTTGCCAGCCAAAAGGTACTTACTGGCACAACAGTGATATGACTGTTAACAGTAATAACCAACTGATTTCTGGCTGTGTCTGAGTTTTACTCCTTAGAATGGAGTTCATGCCTGGTATTGTAGGCCTGGTCAAAGGCACATGACTTGACAGGTCATAGACACTTTTGTTTGGCTTAAAGGACATGTTGCCAAACTTCCTACTAAATATTTATGTCTAGATTCATAGACTGCTGCTGGTAGAAGGTGGGACAGATCAAAGGTTCTTGAGAACAGTGGTAGCTTTCTTGCCTCAGGTGGACAATAGCTTGTAGGCAAGGATCCTAGAAAATCAATACTCACCCAAACCACCCTGGGCCAGTGACTTCTGTTTCCTCTGTCTTGTGAACTCAACTAGTGAATTTCAAGCACAATTGGAGAGTTAGTTTTCAGAAATGAGTTTATTATAGGTTCCCAGGTGAAGCCTTAAGGAACATGAAGTAAGCAGAAGTATTGTATTATGATACCAGATCCTAGGAAACATGTTGCTATTATGGGTTCCTATCTGTGGTTTAACAAGGCTTTTGTGGATTGGGGCTATATGTGAGGCGGCACAGTAAAGACATTGCTGACATGGCCACTACTCCATTATTAAAGGAAAGTTTTATTGTGAATGAGAGAAAATATCCAGAGGCATCTGGAAGAGTCCAGAGCAGACAGAAAGGGAGCCAGACTGGGCATGGCTAGGGCTAGGGAAGCAGGAGATTGGGAGATAGTAATGAGCAAGAGATGGGTAATAGAACACAGACAGAGAGAGAAGCAAGAAGATAGAAGAGAGAGAAGATAACAAGGGAGAGAAGAGCAAAAGAGAGTAGCAAGAGTAGCTGGGATGTGAGGATGAGTAGCAGCAGGGAGGGGCTCTCCTGAGCTGGAGGGACGTTAGGGTAGAAGAGGAGTTGGGAAGGGTTAGGACGCTAACACAGACTTGGAAGTGTATAACACTTGTGATACTGAAGGACCCTGGAGGCCAGCACAGGCTTTGATATCCTGATAGGAGCCACAGGTATATGTCAATAGAGAGTCTGTGTCCCTCTCACCAGAGGTAAGGGAAATGACTCTTTTTGGGAGTGGAAAACCTCTTTCACAAGTTCCTGGGGAATGCTGGCTTTTATCTAACCACCAGAAACCTTTCTATAGTCCAGCTTGAGCTCATTTCTGGACACATGGCCTGCCTGTGAGACCTAACATTCCAGATTTTTTTGTTTGTTTTTTGTTTTTTTTTTTGTTGATGATGATGATAAGGGGCAATATAGTCTCCGTCCGATTGCTTCACAGTGGAGATTGGGATGTCCTTGTGGACTCAGGAAGGCTGGAATACAGGTCAAAGGTGGGTAGGGGGAAGGGTGTCAGGTAAAGGAAGGAAACTTGGGAAGTTTCATCAGAAGCATCTGGTGTGCCGACTGAGCCTGAAGAGACAGGGAGCAACCACGTTGGCTGGCCTTGATCACATAAGCTTTCAGCAAGTCCAAGGCTCACTGGTTCTGTAGGACCACCTGGGGCTGGTGAGCTGCAGGCTGCGATTGGTTCCCAGATGGTGTCTGTCAGCTGAGCAGAAATCTGCTGTAACAGATAGAGGCTAGGGACAGAAGGGATTAGCACGACCACTGTAATCTGCACTAAAATCATCACTGTAGGAAAAGCAGTTAACCGGAGTCTATAAACAGCTGGAGTAGACTCATGCCTTTGAACCAGAGGAGGTATACAGCCTGGAAAGTCATCAACATAATAAAAGTGTAAACATTCATTTGTAGTATGAAAAAATGTTTCTTGGCAGGAAAGAGAACAAAGGGAAGGAGAGTTTTGAGGACCCAAAAGTTGGTTCTGGGGTGAACGCATGAACACTCTCTTCTGTCCAAAGGGTTGGATATATATAGATTCGACAGAGATGTTTTTAGCACAATGAGAAGCACTTTAAGTTTATATTTAGAAAACAACCAAAGGAAACTCAAAAATTGTGAGCCTGTGACTACAATAATAGTATCCAGTGCTTTACCAAGGCTAGATTAATAGTTTATCAGAATTCCATTAATTAGTATGTTAAAACTCTGAACTTCTGAGGCCTTAACATTACATACGCTCTTTAAGTCTTATTTTTTTTCTACATGCCTTCAATTGCTTTCTCAAACCTTCACAACTTACACAAACTTTAAGCTTTTTCTCCTCCTTTTCTCTGGAAGCACCCCGTCATTTACCACGAGACATAGGTGCTTGACTACTGAGAACAATCACTGGAAAGCAAGCTCTTTTAAATACAGGAATAGTAGAAAGCCAGTTTTCAGTACTAGCAGCGTGATGACTCGGGTGTGTCTCTCACTGAAGCCTGTTGTGTGGGCTTATCTTTCTCAGCACAAAGCCTGTCCGCAAGGTGACCCTGTCTGTGGGTTTGCCTTTCTCATCAGGAGACCTTGGAGAGCTAAGGAAAGGAAGGCCTGGTTTTTACACATGAAATGGACTGACCAGGCAGTGGCAACCTTGTAGGGTGGGGCTGGCTAGGGTAGGCTTGCTGGTGCTGAACTGTGATAAGGCTAGGATTCACCATTCAGTGCCATCACAGAGATCTGAGAAGAATAAATCAGAATAAGAAGTATAAACCTAATGGCCTTGTTACCAATTAAGAATAACAAAGATTTCCTTGATCCCTGGACAGCCAGCCTGGGCTCCTCCATAGCGATCTTAATGGTTTGTTGAGGGTAGAGGTCCTCAGTCTTCACTACTGTGCAAGAAGGCATTCAGTCCTCCAGCTATTATCACACAAGATAGCATCAGCCTTTGGCTGCCAGACCCAGAAGATCTGAGAGATTTTTCCCGTGGAGGAACCTGGGAAGGTAGAATACGGTAGTCAACCCAACAGTGTCTAGAGTTTGGGCAGAGCCCTGGTGGTGGGCAAGGAATGGGGCAGTTCTTTGACCAGTTACTACACTTGAAGCAAGCTCCAGGGGGAGTTGTTGCTGTCGGTCTTCTTTGGAGATAACTGCTGCTACCAGAATCTGGTATTTCTGTCTATCAGAGCACATAGTCATAGGCAGCCGACCTCTCTGATGGTTTGCGGGCCATCATGTACTATATTAAGTATACCTGACTTTAAGCAAACCATTTTTTTTTTTGTTTTAGTTTCTTACTTCAGGCTTAATCTTGATAATATATATAGAAGCTGTCCCTATAAATGAGCTACATTTGTGCTTAGCATAGTTTTGAGCACATTAAAGAATATGGTCACTTATAAGTGTACCTTTACAGAATATCATATTTTTGTATACGACTCAGTTTATCCAAATAACTAACACTTAACAAAGTTAGCAAAGACAAAGAGGCTAGATATATATGTTTAAGTCATTTTTTTTTTTTTTTGCTAGCCTGAATAGACCTTAGGAATTTAAAAACCTTAGCCATCAAACTTATGTCGTTCCTTATCTAAAATATCTTAGAGGCCTGGTGTTATACAATATAAAATATAAAATATAAAATATAAAATATCTTAGAGGCCTGAGTCAATATTTGTTAAGCTAAATAAACCTTTACAAACTTAGGTCTTTTAAACCTTTATTACTAAAAGTTTGTTGCTAATAAGTTCTATTTTTATAAGCAAGAATTGAATCAAACATATATATTGTATGCTGTGGCAGATCCATTTTGTTAAACAAAAGCTACAAGTATGCTGTAGCAAATTAAGATTACCTGTGTATAATTTTTTTTGTACTGCCAACCCTTTCTGTTACAAGTTTTAACATTTTGTTGCAGATTTTTATAGTTTTTTCTTTTTTTTTTTTTTTGGTTTTTCAAGACAGGGTTTCTCTGTGTAGCTTTTGCACCTTTCCTGGAACTTACTCTGTAGTCCAGGCTGGCCTCAAACTCACAGAGATCCGCCTGGCTCTGCCTTCCGAGTGCTGGGATTAAAGACGTGCACCACCACCGCCCGGCTATAGATTTTTTTTTTTTCAACCATACTGGATAAGCTTACAAACCATGAGATAAGAGAGTTTGTACAATGATCTTACAGATCCTAAGATAAAGTTTACACTTTAGCAAAACTTTTTAGAGATACACGAGAAGGGAGGTATGTATAGAGTTAAACATCTGTGATCACACTTTGTCATTTTTAAAGATAGTAAACAAAACCAAGAGAAGGAGCATGCGATAAGAAGCAAATAATTTTTATTGGGAATGGTTTACATTTCAGCTATTTTAAAGCATAGTTTCTTTCCCTGGCCTGCGCTGTTCTGTTCTGCTCTCTTTTTCTCTGTCACAGAATCATGTGGCCAGTGTGATCCAGGACAGAGACTTTGTAGAAAACTTTTTAAATAAACATGTTTGGGTCTAGGGAGAGCAGGCCGTAACCCAATGCCAGATCCATCTTTTTCACCGAGTAGAGCAGCATGTGATGATGTTTAATAGCATCCACACCCAAAAAACATTTGAATCTCTGTAAAACTGAACTTGGTGATCAGAGGGAGAGACCAGAGTGAGCAGACAGTAAAGAAGATAAGAGATTCTGAGAGTAAAGACCAGCGTAAGCTTAGAGATAAGAGATTTGGGGATCATTTTCTCCTGCAGTGGCAGAAGTTGTTAGACTGGGAAAATCTGGAAACAGAGTGTGTCATCTGTTGGCCATTGAAACTGATTATCTAGTTTAGACTGAATCCAAGGCTTTTGGTATAAGACAGTAAGACTTTAATGAACTCTGGGAGTTTTGTAGCCCACTAGGTTTCCTAGTGACTGTACCCAGCAGGACTGCATGGGAGGTTGATTGGACCATGGGCCTGGGTACCAGGTATTTGTAAGGGTCTAACTAGCAAGGGGGTGGTCTTTTACTCCACCCCTTGGCATTGTTATAAATAGACCATTGGAATAAAGTTCTGGGCCGGTGGATAAGAATCCAGGCCCACCCGAGTCTATCCTGTGTTTTCTATCTCTTTCTCTCCTCTATTTCTTTTTTCTTTTTTTTTTTTTTTAAAGACTTAATTATTTATTATGTATACAGTGTTCTGTCTGCACATATCCCTGCAGGCCAGAAGAGGGCACCAGATCTCATTACAGATGGTTGTGAGCCACCATGTGGTTGCTGGGAATTGAACTCAGGACCTTTGGAAGAACAAGCAGTGCTCTTAACCTCTGAGCCATCTCTCCTCTATTTCTAACTAAGTCTCTTATTCCTTATTCTTCAAGATTTCCTGGGATAAGTGTGGGGGCTGGTTCCCCACATGTGAGTCTGAGGAAAGAAAGAGATTCGAGAAGACAGGTGTGTAGCCTAGTAAGAGCCCATGGAATTCAGACTCCAGCAGCGAGCAAGAGAGACAGCAAGCTCCAAGAGTGAACGGAGAGGCAGGTGGAGGAGCAGCCAGGAACAGGGCAAGTATGAGATGGGGGAGATTTCAGGAGAGACAGAGCAAGCTCCCAACATGAGCTGAGAATATATGTGGAGGGAAAGCGAGGGTGGAGAGGGAAGGGTAAGTGCCCCAGTGACAAGAAATTCAGTCCGGGGCATCTCCAAGTAGACTGAGTGACTTGTTAGAGAGAGATGTCCCAAAACAAAATGGAGAGGCGTCTCTTTCCACATGATGGGTGCCTGGTAGGGCCAGAGAAGCTGCCTGGCATACCAGCATGACCTTTGCAGCAGGAAGCTCCAGGATCTGAGGAGACTGAGGCTGAGCGGGCAGATCTGAGATGGCACTTTCCAGAGTAGTCAAGGAGAGATGAGTGGTTAGAGCAGATGGAGGAGATGCAGCTGGGGAGGCAGGCTCTAAAATTCAGAGTCAAATGGAGTGGGTGACAGAAGCTAACAGTAACAAATGATCCATTGTGGTGATATTGTGTTCCCCAAAATATTGTGCACCCTAATAAACTTATCTGGGGTCAGAGAACAGAACAGCCACTAGATAGACATAGAGGCCAGAAAATGGTGGCACACACACCTTTAATCCTATCACTTGGGAGGCAGAGATCTATCCAGATGGATCTCTGTGAGTTCAAGGCCACACTGAAAACAGCCAGTCGTGGTAACAAGAGCCTTTAATCCCAGGAAGTGATGGCAGGAAGCAGAAAGGTATATAAGGCGTGAGGACCAGGAACTAAGCCTGGTTAAGCTTTTAGGCTTTTGAGAAGCAGTTCAGCTGAGATCCATTTGGATGAGGACACAGGGGCTTTCAGTCTGAGGAAACAGGATCAGCTGAGGAACTTGCGAGGTGAGGAAGCTGTGGCTTGTTCTGCTTCTCTATCTTCTAGTGTTGACCCCAGTACCTGGCTCCAGGTTTGTTTTTATTAATAAGACCTTTTAAGATTCCTGCTACAATCCATGCCTAAGGACAGTCAAACCAGCAGTTTGGTTCATTTAGGAGAGGCCAGCCCCCTTGGAAAAGGGCTCATTTGTACCCTGCCCAGGTGTTTAGTATGTATGTATGCCAGCGGGAGAAGTAAAGAAACTGCTAACATGACCACTCCATCATAAGGGGAAGGTTTTATTGTAAGAGAGAGAAAATATCCAGAGGCATCTGGAAGAGTCCAGAGCAGAAAGAAAGAGAAACAGACTGGATATGACCAGGGCAAGGGAAGCAAGAGAATAAGAAATAGCAAGATAGCAAGAGATAGAGAATAGGGAATAGACGTGAGTCTGAGAAAGAAGCAGGAGGGTAGCAAGCGAGAGGGGATAGCACGAGAGGGAATAGAGAGAGAATAGCAAGAGGAGATGGGTTATAAGAAGGATGAGTAGTTGTGGGGAGGGAAGCTCCTGAGCTGGAGGGATTTTAGGAGGTAAAAAAGATCAGGATGCTAGCATGGATATTGAAATGTGTAACACTTGTGATAATAAAGGACCCTGGAGGCCAGCATGAGCTCTGATATGCTGATAGGTGTGACACAGGTGATGTGTCAATCAGAGAGCCATGTCCTTTCTACCAGAGGCAAGAAAAATGACACCCTTTGGGAGACAGAAAACCTACTTCACAAGTTCCTGAGAAATGTTGACTTTTATGTAACCACTAGAAATCCTTCTATAGTCCTTCGGATATTCAGACTGCCTGTGAGAACTAACAGAGTCATGGGAGTTGGGCTGTCAGTCAAGTTGGCCCACCCATGAGGTCTTCATGTACCTTAGTTTCTGTCAAGTTCTCACACGTGGCTTCCAGGCAATGGTATGCATTTAGATCATGCAAAAGAAGTATGGTAACAAGATACCAGAGCAAGAAGCCTCAGACATTTCTGGCATATCTGGCTTCTGACCAGGACAGAACCCAAGACATTCCCGGTTTCTTGCCAAGGACGAGAATGGAGGTTCCTGTCCCTACAGTGCCTGACTAATTTCTATTCTCGTTCTCTGCAGCGCTATCCTCAACCTTGACCAACAAAGCTTGCTTTGAAGCAAATTGCAGCTAATGTGGAGATTTATGGTTGGTCATGGTGTGGATAACAAGTGACTTCAGAGTATTCAGCCTTAAATGGGGAACCCAAATCATCCTCTCCATGGCTTAGGAAACTTTATGGGAGAAGGGGGTAGAAAAAAATGTAAGAACTAGATGATGTGAGAAGGACCATGAAATGTTAAGGGCATGACCTGGTGGTGGCATTCATGAAGTCACAGGAGCTGTGGTTGCCTGCATAGGGCTTGCTCAAGACTGAGCCTGAAAACAGACAGAGGAGGGGCTTGTGGGGTCCTTCCCCACTCAAGCGTGCTAATGGAAATCTATGGCTGCTGGGGAACAGGAATCCATTGTCTTTGGTGATGTAGCCACCGGTGAATTACTCACGCTCCAGCGGATAACCTCACATGAGAGTGGACCCGGTTAAACCTAGGAGTTCACAAAGCAAAAGACAAATGACCAAGGTGTGAGATGGGGCACTTGGTGGAGGAAGTGGGAAAGAGTTGATGGGGATAAGAGGAAGATGAGGGTGGGGATATAAGAATGACCAGAAAGTGTTATATATGAAATTATCAAAGAATAAATTAACTAAAAAGAACAAAAAATAGCAGTCTTTAAGGTCATTGGGCATGAACCTCTTCCTCATAGAATCAGAACTGAAACTGAATGTCATGTCTCACAGAGGGGTGGGGACTGGGGGTGGGGGAGTTGGGGGGTTAGGGACATGCCATTCAAACTTGGCCAAAGATAATCAAAATTACTTTCTCATCAGAGATTTTCTAGCAAAGAAAGCAGAAACACTATTGTCCCGTCTCTTAAGAGTTAATCTAAGTAAGACAGGAAAATACGTCCCAGGAAAGCTTTCTATTACGCAAACTTTTTCAATAGTATGAAGCCTACCTAAACATGTAGGTCAGTCAGTACCAGGGTCCCATTGGCCTTTCTCGTCCTTTGATAGTGTATTCCTCTACAACTGTCTCAGTGGCTTTTGTCCACTCTCACCCTTGAGAGTGCCCTATATCATTGGGTAATAAACTCTGCTTGTGTTCTGTACTCTGCTCTGGGTGTCTCCTCGGAATTCACTCAGTGGAAGTCACAAGGGAGCAAGATGTTACAACCTAGGGATGAAAGGCAGACAGGACTTTGCCACTATTTGTAAGCAGTATACTCCATGTATTCCTGTGTATCCAGGTGCTACTGTGAAAAGAAAATGAAAGCTCTTGAAGGCACTTAACCAACTTCAGAGTGACCCTTGAATTAATTAAATTTGACCTCATGCATGGGAAAAATAGGTTAACATTAAAAGCGTCCTTCTACGGTATGGAAACATCTTAGAAATAAGAGCACAGACACAACATGCCTACGCTCTTTACATCTTATTTACATCTTCAGGATACTGCCCACCACCTGCTGCTCCCCATCCCTTACCATTAGTTATCAGTGGGGAGATAAGGACAATAGCTTTGCTTTTCTTCACTTCAGACATGGCATTTCCTGGCTTCCAGCCCCCTTCCTTCCCGCTGTCCTCAGGGTCTGGAGTCTAGAGTATACAGAGCAGTGGGGTCCCAGGGAGTGCTACTGGGAAGACAGACACTGAGCCACAGGCTGGTGATGGTGCCGGCCTACAGGGAGGGAGAATCAGCCCAGAGGCTGCATGCGATTGCTAATGAGCTTTGGGTGGCAGACCTGTCTCATCAAGACCCTTTGTTTTCCCAGGCTGCCCTTTGTTGACTCGAGGCTTGTTTCCCTTGTGGTGGAGGCCCTCCTGTTTTCCTTTTCTTTGGAGACTTCGTGGGAGCTAAATTTAAACTTGATTAACAGCTTTTAGTCCGCGGAGGGTCAGAATACCGCTTTCTTGTTAAATGGTTCTCTTTCTGGTTCCATTTTGTTTTGTTTTAAGACACAATGGGCCCTCACAATGAGAGGCCTTTTGATTCTGTTGCTATGGTGTAAGAAGCAAAAAAATTAGCATCAAGTATTGGGGTTTTTGATGCTGATCACAGCGGAGAAAACTGACTAAAACCTTTTTTTGTGAAGACTAATATATGATTGATAGCAACATTCCCAAACCTTCACAAACACTTTTAGTAACAACTTTTTTTCTGTTTTGCTACTGAGTAACTTCAAGTTAATAGAGAAAAGCTTCAAGTTAATTGCTGATGGAAACCTCCAGACTCGCCACACATCTCGAATCTCTCTTAGGGATCGCCTTCCTTGCCCACTAAGCTTCCCCTTCTGGTGTTTCCAAGGTGTAACTGAACCATTACCTCATGAAAGTGTCATGGAGAGCTTCGGAAACATGTCCACCCTTGGATAAGACACCCTTAGGTTAAGATGGCTTTCTAGACATTTGTTGGAGAGCAAAAAAAGGGAAAAAAAATGGCCAAGTGAGCTTTCACGAGAGCAGCACAGCCAGAAGACAATGCACTTCACCAAGGGCAGGGCAAGTGAACTTGAGTTCTCCTTCATCTTGCTTTTCAAGGTGGGACCTTCTCAGCACAGAAACCAGGCCTGCACTTAACACAGCAGAGGCTCCACCTTGGGAACTAGTTGAAGAATGCGTAACATATCTATTGCTGTAATTTTAACTCCATCATCTGCTAAAAGTGACTTTGTGTGGCCTGGTTCAAGCCCAGAATGTTGCTTGAAATGGAAAAAGCTAACAGCTGCTCCCCACCACCATCCCCAAATTGCCCCAACCCTTCACCTATTAATTTTGGGTCAGTTAAGAGCTGTTCTGCATTGGTCCGGCTTTAGCTTGCCAATTACGAGCCTCAAGCTGCTCCATTGTTCATTAACTAAGCAGCTTTGAATGCGTTGTAAGTAAGCATTTGAGGCTTGCTGAACTTTGAAGACAGAAGCTGCATGCAGAGCCAACAGTTTTTATTGTTTATTAATTTACTAAAGATCCTAGAGAAAGAACCATGCTTTCACAGCTGAAGGACAAGATGTTAGGCTCTAGAGCTCTGCATTCTCTCCACTTCTTCCACTTCGATAGAATGATCCTTGTTCTACTTCAGTGATCAGATCCTTTCATCTTCAAGGCCTGTAACTCCTCCCATAGTCCATGTATACTCGGTTGTTCTTGTTTGAGGTGAGGGTTTTGGTTACTCTTTTTACATACAGTAAGAACAAGATCTACCTTTAGCCCAAAGCATGCTACTGTCTCCTCCCTTCAGAGATAACCTAGTTGGGCAGGTCAATCACCTGATCAAAAGACCATCCCCCTTCTCCAACTCCCCCTCGCCACCCCCACAGAGCGGGAGGACAGAGACAGGTCTGCCTTAAACTATGCTAAAGAAATAGGAGGAATAATTATCCTCTAAATGAGATCATGTGCTTTTCTTTCCCAGAATTTCTCATCCCTACCACAGACATTACAGAGCTGTCATGAGGTTCTGCTGGATCTGTCTCCTTTCCTGAATCATGACTGAAAAGCATAGCTCTTCCTTTTCTTTATTTATCTCTCATCTTCTCAATATACTTTCCTTAACACTTTGGGCTTAACTCTTTCTCTAAAGCTCCATTAATTGTGGACAAACGACCTCGTGGACAATCTCCATGCCTAACTCAAATGGCATGTCTTTCTTGAGTCTTTTCTATTTCCTAACTCTGGGCACCTGCCAGGATTTACAGCTTCCCTGCTTTGAGGATTTTCTTTTAAACCTAATGAAGCTATCCTCAAGCTTTCTCCTGAGTCCATTCTTAAATTCATACTAACAAGAATAAAAATCCCAAGAGGGGATCCAGATATCCCTGAAAACGTGTGGCAACTCTGTGGGACTCCCTCAAATGTTTGGGACACTTTCTTTGTTGCTGTGGCAAAATGCCTGAAAAACAAAAACAATTTAAAGGAGAGTTTATTTTTGGCTTACAGTTAGAGGAAAGACAGTCTGCTATAGTGAAGAAGTCATGTGATAAGAGCTAGTCACATCATTTAATCTGAAGTCAGGGAGCAGAGAGTGATGAAAACTAGTAGCAGGTTCACATTCTCATTTTTACTCAGTCCAGGGCTCCAGCTATGGAATCACCCACATTTGGGGAGAGTCTTCCTGCCTCAATTAACATAATCTAGAAACTCCCTGACTGACATGTGTAGAAGTCTGTTCCCATGGTGATTCTACATCTCATCAAGTCAACAATCAAAATTACCCATCACAGTGTTCTTCCTTCTAAACTTACAGTTGATGCTTCTCAGTTTCTTCCATTTCTTGGATGAGGGCATTATATCTTTTTGATCTTTCTATACTCCACATTTGATATTTGAGGGAGTCCATGTCAAGAGATGAGAAAATATGGTATAACAGTTGTTTTCTTCTCTGTTGTGTTACTGAATGTCTGGTATGACCCTGAGGTAACAGTTACACATTCCATTTTTTTTTAGAGGGGTAAATTGAGTTTCAGAGAGATTATGTGAGTTCTCCAAAGTCATGTGAGCACCAACAGTGATTTTCAAAGTCAGATCAACCTCTTGATCCAGTTCTGTATGGGTATCCTTATACCTTCCACTGGTGTGTACTGCCATTTTTAACTCAGTCATGTGTTCATAATGAATGCGTCATGAGATCCAAGGTGTCTCTGCTTTGTGTCTGTGCAGTACACTTCCCCTTCCTTGATGGTCATCTAGGAGCCACTACTGCAATGATATTTCTTGGTCCTTGTAGTGTGGTTGAGCTGACTTCCCAGCACCACCTCTGAGGGGAACAGAGAATTCAATTGGTAGTTCAGAGGATTCTACCCCCCCTATCTACTGGGCTGGGCTTTAGGGTCATTCAGTAATCCTCAAATTTCAGCTGTAATTCTTGGAAATGAGTTCAGTTTCTTCCGTATTTGGTACTTGGAAGATATAGGCTTGAAGTTCCTGCGAACATTATGCTGTCCAATCGAGACCTTACAAATTACAGTGATCTCATCACTGCCATTATGTGTTCCACACAGTACATCACTGAATAAATGCTGATTTGGTTAAACTTAGGTCTTGCTGGGTAGCGGTGGTGCACACCAGGCGGTGGTGGCGCACGCCTTTAATCTCAGCACTCAGGAGGCAAAGCCAGGCGGATCTCTGTGAGTTCGAGGCCAGCTTGGTCTGCAGAGTGAAATCCAGGACAGGCACCAAAACTACAAAAAGAAACCCTGTCTCAAAAAACCAAACAACAACAAACAACAAACAAACAAACACTTAGTTCTTTTATCTATATCAATTCATACGTGTGTTAGAAAGTGGACTAGGTACCCCTGCTGGCTCTTAGGTACCTTGAGGTCACTCTTTAAGTATTTTCCCCTCATATGCCCTGTGTCATATGATTTGTGGCTTTGAAAGAGTATTGTTTATCATGCCATCTCCATTTGACAAACACAGAAAATTCCAAATCATAAGGACAGTGAAACTTGTCTATGTATCTGTGGCTATCAGTTAAATTGTGAAGGTAGGATCTGACTAACGTGGCTATGAAATGCCGTTTATGTATAGGGGATGCGTTTATGATGAGGCTACCATTTTTCTTCCATTTACTTATTTTTAAGACAAATATTTATGACACCGATAAAGAGTAAAATAAGAAATGAAAATTCAAATGCTAACCATCTGCAAATGTGATTATTATATTCATAAGCATATGAGTTACCTACTACTGTAGAACTTTCGCCAAAACTTTGAAGTTTAGAACAGTAATCACTTTTCTGTGGGCTAGTAGTTTGATCTGACTCTGCTGGATGGTTCTTTGGGTCTGAACTAAACGTGCCACGGTAATGTGTCAGCAGCAAGCTGGCATATGGGCTGGACAGCAAGTGTCCCAAGGCTTATAACAGCACACACCTCTATGGGTTTTGTTGGTCAAATCAAACCATAATGAGGGGCACAGACATCAGAATTCTCTAGGAAAATTCCATGGTAGGCATAGAGATGAGCCACCCCACAAGAGCTCTAATATCAGGAGGAATACTTTGATATCCATCCACTACCACTCCCAGGATGCTAAAAAAATCTTTGGTTGCTCAAATCTCCTACATAAAATGAAAATAATATGCATAGTAACCTATGCACATCCTCTTATGTCCTCTAAATCATCTCGAATGTATATAAGCCCTATTACAATATAAATACTGTATAAATACTTGTTATACTGGGGAATAATAACAAGAAAAAGTCTACTCATGACAAACACGGCTTTCCCCCAACATTTTCCATCCGATGTTGGTTGAATGTACTCATGTGGAGTGCATCAATACAGAAGGCCAACTGCACACATAAAAAACAAGGAGCTTCTAGATGATGAAGAACACGAGGCAGTGACTGTGGGTGCCATCATGGAGTCAGAATGAACATGTAAAGGCATCCTAACCACTTTCTTTAGGTGTTGGGACCGAGAGAAGAATGGAATACAGAAGTACCGCAGTCAAAGAACTGCCACAAAAAAGGCTTGACAGGGAAGCTTCTGGAGAAAGTTTAGGTAGATGAACTCTTTTGTTGAACAATTGTGTATGGTGAACATTCTTCAAGGCAAACCTGAGGGAGATTCTGGTAAAGGATACAGGATGCTGTCACCAGCTCTATCCCGCTTCACACTTTAATGAAGGGTTTATGATTGTTGGCTTACTGAATTTTCAGATGCTTTGAGGCTGAAAGTATAACATTTCATTTCCAGAACCTAGGAGACTTTCAAACAGAGGAAGTATTGAAGCCAAAATTTAATTTTACAAATAAATGAAAACAAAAATGACACAGAATGAATGTTATGGTGTGGTAGACAGGGTCAGTGACAGAGATTTTTAGCTTGTAGTTCATTCTTAATCATTAGAGGTGAAATGCAGTTTAGGTTAAGTTAGCAAACCCATGTAATACATAAACAAAGAAACCAGAGTTCTATCCTACTCAATTCTTACCTATTTCTATTTAGGACTTTTTAAAATGCTACTAAAATATTTTTTGTGAGCATTACTTTTAAAAGTAGACAAGTCAGACTACCTTTAGAATACTACCTGGATGGTTAAAGAGACAACAGGAGATTATAAAAAGCAAAGTTCCAGGAATAAGTAGAGGCATACACACTACAGTTGTTTGAAAACACATTTTCTGCTGGGCGGTGGTGGTGCACACCTTTAACCCTAGCACGTGGGAGGCAGAGCCAAGCAGATCTCTGTGAGTTCAAGGCGAGCCTGGTCTACAGAGTAAGATCCAGGACAGGCACCAAAACTACACAGAAAAACAAAAACAAAAAAAAACAAAAAAAAAACAAAAACAAAAAAAAGAAAGAAAGAAAAGAAAAGAAAACACATGTTCTTCCTGGAACAAAGTATGAAAGGAGGCCCAGGAGATAAAACTGGTATTTACTATAACATTTTTTTTTAATAAAAATGCTTAAAAGACAATCTGACCACATTGCTGAACAGGGCTGTCCTTCCTTGGAAAGGATGTGGATCTCAGTGGAGACTGTAGCCGCTGACCTATGTTATATAAGCTCCTGGGGGACCACAAGTTTCTGTAGACCTCTCATGCATTTGCATGTTGGCAGAGTTATTGATATTTTATTCATAATTTAATTTCATTAAGGCGCACTGGTATGGATCAAAGAGCGAGCTATCTTTAAATGATAGATATCTGTTTGTTCATGGTTGTCTATAGGAAAACAACAGGTCACATGGGCAAACACTGAGATGTCATGAGGCTTAGAGGGAACCAACCATACAAGAGTAGATAAACACCATCACTAGAGTTTCTCAGGAAGAAAAAAATCAAGGTCTTGGAGGTTCTAAGGCATTGATTAGCTAATTAAAGTTAGACTCACATAAGGAGTCAGGTGATTCACTAATTATTTACCTAACATCCAACTTGAGGGTGTTATCAAGTTACAGAAACTATATAAAGCCAGGTTCATTCAGATTGCTTTGACTCAGAATTATCTTTTTCAGTTTGTGCAGAAAACAGTCTTGGAAGCTGAATATCGTCTCTTCTTCCAGAAGTTATATGTTTGTTTCTTGTTCAGTGTGATGGAGGTGGTGCCCCTTTCTTAGCTGATGGTGTACAAAGTTACTTCTCATTAAAATAGCAGCGTTCCTAATTCCAGGACTCTCCCTTCTAATGTGTCCTTTGCACATGCTGGCAGCTGTCTATTGCATTGCTCAGTGAAGGGTGGAGCTGACGGAACCAGAGCAAATGGTTTTCAGTCACTTATACGTCTTTGAGTAATAAATTCTCCTTTGTCCATATTGTCTGCCTGGATCCAAGAAATGGTAAATAGTTAACTTGTTAGCATAAGAAAAATCTGAGATCCTTCCCAGTCCTTGCCAGTACATATTGAGTCCGTGATTCTGGGCTTTTTATAAGTCTGGAGATAATGTCATTGTGAATACAAGGTATTCTAAAGATGAGAATTTCAGTGTTTGGTACTATGGTAGAGAGATGACAAAAAGGGGTATTTCACCTTGCTTCCAGTTGCTGTGATAAACACCATGACCAAAAGCAACTTGGAGAGTAAAGAGTTTATTTGGCTTATAGGTCATCGTCTATCATGAAGGACCGCAAGTCAGGAGCTCAAGGCAGGG
This sequence comes from Peromyscus eremicus, assembly GCF_949786415.1. Lineage (NCBI taxonomy): Eukaryota > Metazoa > Chordata > Mammalia > Rodentia > Cricetidae > Peromyscus > Peromyscus eremicus. Next base: position 25,945,054 of record NC_081424.1, on the reverse strand, counting down.
ATGTAGAGGCAGGAACTGAAGAGGAGACCACTGAGGAATGCTGCTTATGGGCTTGCTCCCTGTGGCTTCCTCAGCTGCCTTCCTACACAGCCCAGCAGGGGTAACAAAGTGAGCTGGCCCCTCTTCCTTCACATCACAATTAAGAAATAATGAGTTGGGACTAGAGAGAGAGCTCTCTGGTTAAAATCACTGGCTGCTCTTCCGAAGGACCCAGGTTCAATTCCCAGCACCCACATGACAGCTCACAACTGTTTGTAATTCTAGTTCCAGGGTATCTAACAGTCTCTTCTGGCCTTCATGGGCACTGCACACATGTGGTAGGCAGACATGAAAACAGGCAAAACACTCATATACATAAAAAAATAATTAAAATATTTTTAAAAGAAATAATGCTCCACAGACATTGCCACAGGTGAATCTGATCTAGGCCATTCTTTAGTGAAGGGTCCCTCTTCCTATGTGACTCTAGATTTGTGTCACGTTGACAGCATCGGGTAACCGTAATAAAGACTTTAAACAGAGCATTAGGACAATTCCATTCAGCTTCCATTATAGCAACTTCCGGTTCAAATAGAAAAGCTTTACTGTACCATAGATGGGGGTCGCCCAGCAGCTCTTTAGCAGCGAATTCTGTTAATTCAAGCTTCCACCGAATAAAGGTATTCTGTTTTGGAAATAGAGCTAAGCTATGCTATGTTTGAATACATACGATAATTAGTTGTGTTACACCAAGTTCCTTTTATTTTATATTATACTGTAACAAAGCATCTGAAGGCTTATCCACAAATGCCTATTAATTTTTATGTCAACACTGTATCATGTTTATTTTTTCATAAGGCTTTCTCACTGATGTGGTTGAATGAATGCAAATACAATGTAAATATATTTTAAGTATCAGTTTTTTCTAGTTATACTGATTAAGAGAACGATTTATGTCCCTGAAATTTCAGCAGCTTTGGCACAACTAAGACTATTTTTAGATATTTTTTAAAAAGGAAGAAAGAAATCAAGGAAAGGAGGGAGGGAGAGGGAGAGGGAGAGGGAGAGAGAGAGAGAGAGAGAGAGAGAAACAGTTCATACAATTATTTGTACAAGTTGAAGGATGTGAAACATTACATGTACCTGAGAACTCATTAGCGTATTGGTTCGTATGTATCACGCATGCTTGTTGAAGCTGGATTGGTATGTGGGTTCAGGAGATGCTGAGAGACGGTTGAGAGGAGCTGCAGTTGAGCACAAACATGCTCACTAGTTCTGTTTCTCACGTGAGTGGTCTTAGGATTGATGTAAAGAACTGGTGTTTCTTTTTCTTTTTTTGGTTTTTCGAGACAGGGTTTCTCTCTGTAGTTTTGGTGCCTTTCCTGGATCTCGCTCTGTAGACCAGGCTGGCCTCGAACTCACAAAGATCCTCCTGGCTCTGTTTCCCAAGTGCTGGGATTAAAGGCATGCACCACCACCTCCAGGCCAGAACTGGTGTTTCATACAGCCTTGCTCTCTAGTAAAAGGAGCCCTAGTGCATTTCTCAGAGGAGAATGGGAGCAGGGAGTACCCCAACCTCTTAGTAGACAAGTTGACAGCTGAAGACTGTAAGGGCCGAACTTGGTACCTAGGATTAGAATGCCCTAGTCTAAGACACATCACATAGTACACTAAAAAAAAAAAAAAAAGGGGGTTTATTTTCTTGCAACTAGGATAGGAAATCTGATTTCATTATTTATATAAAAAAATCCATTCTGAGAATGTAGCATACTTTCCGTTTATGTTGGTGCTTTACTGTTGCCTTGAGTACATGCTGGATTTCTTACCTCCTTCACTTTTTCACATTTCTAGATGACTGTCCATATCTTCTGTTCTTTCTTATATTTAAAATACCCCTTCCCCACCATCACTGTGAGACCGATAATATTTCATGGAATTGAAATGACTAAAGAAAAAGACAGCCACATCACTCCACCATTACAACCTCACTTGCCTACATGATATTGACTCTCTTTCTTTCTATTATTAATGAAATAACTACGTTCCCAGACAGAGATAACCCTCCTACCAGGATGCTGCTGTAGTTAATATTGGTTAACAATTCGACTGGATTGAGAATACCATAAAACTTACCTCTAAGTATGTCCAGGAGGGTTTAACTGGGGAGATAGGCAGCACCATCTTGGGCTGGGATCCCAGATTACATAAAAAGAGAAATAGAGTTGAGTACCAGCATTCACCCATCTCTGCCTCCTGACAGAGGACGGAACGTGACCTATTCCTCCATTATGTCTTTCCTGCTCTGTAGGATGGGTGCCTTCAAACTCTAAGATGAAATAAACTTTTCTTTCTTCAGTTGTTTTTGTCGAGTATTTTGTCATAGCAATAAGAAAAATAATGAATACGAGTATAAAACCTCACCTACTATCTCTGACTCTGGACTATTTCATCAATAATTCTCTCCATCTTATGTCATCATTTTTCCGTATTTAGTAGTCTAATGAGTGTAGCAACACGTGGTTATTCTGGTGCTTTGGAGGCCAAGGCAGGAGGATTGTGAATTTGAGATCAGCCTGGGCTCAAAACTAAATAAGTAATAAATTACTATATCCAAATACACAGCATCATTTAATACTCTTTTTAAAATTTGTATTCCCACCAAATCTCTATTGGCCAGAAAAATCCAGCCATTTAATTATTAAATTCTATTAGGCCTTCATATGTGATTCTTTAAATAAAATAGTTTTTTAGTTAAAGACAGAAAGGAGAAAAAAAAAGAAAATTGGAGCTTTACCTTACACCTAATTGGACTAAGTCATCTACCTGCTAATAAGCAATAAGCTGAAAATGAGGCCAGGCAATGGTAGTGCACGCCTTTAATCCCAGCACTCGGGAGGCAGAGCCAGGCGGATCTCTGTGAGTTCGAGGCCAGCCTGGTCGACAGAGCGAGATCCAGGACAGGCACCAAAACGACACAGAGAAAAACTGCTCTCCCACTGGAGCCAACAACAAGCTTCTAAGAATAAGAACAGAAAACTGCAGATCCACATTGTGATGATTTCTGCCTTTTGTAGCCCATTTCCACTGAGGCCATAAACACCTCCACTTCACCCTCCTCATTGTGGTTACCACGCGTTTATCACTGTGGCAACTGCTAACCCTTTGCACCATACTGAGCTAAACATTGTTTGTTTTAGGAACAAAGCACAGAGGACAAATATTCCACATGGTTTTCCTCTCAGGGAGGGAGGAGGAGGAGGGAGGAGGAGGAGGAGGATGAACCCTAACTTGGGTCTCAGCTCCTTGGTCCCTGTTAGGAGGCAGCCTGGGCTTCAAAGGACTCTGCCTTCCAGGAGGGGATTCTCCATCTCCAGCTGGCACAGGGGAGGTAAGAACAAATGGGCACAATTAACCTGCATGGTTACAGAGTCTAGACCCCAGGCAAGAAGAAGGCTGAAAAGCCAGCTCCAGCGCCCTGAGTTAATTACATATAAACAGCTCATAAGGAGGCAAAGCCTGCTCTGCGTAAGAGCCCCTGTGAGGGACTGTTCCTAGTTAGGATTTATGCTGATTCCATATATTCCATAAATATGGGATGGATGTCAACTCAAGATCAATCAAAATTGAAATAAAACTCCCTCTACCTAAAGCTGCCCAATATGAGTGAAAGAGAACCCCCTTCCGATCTAAAATCCTAGAGAGAGTCTGATGATAAATCAGAGAATGCAAGACTGGGAAGACAGAGCAATCAGTAAAGCGCGTGCCCTGTGAGTACAAGGACCCGAGTTCCAATCTCAGAATTCACATGTAAAGCTGGTGTGGGTGGCTCGTACTTGAAATCCTAGCAGTGGAGAGGTATAGACAAGTGGATCCCTTGGGTTTGCTGATCAGCTATTCTAATTGTAGAGTCCCAAGTCCCGGTAAGAGACTATCTTTCAGAACACAAGGTAGACAGCTCCTGCGCAACTTACATCTGAGGCTGACCTTTAATCTCCACATGCTTGTGTACACACACACACACACACACACACACACACACACACACCAGAGATACCCAGAGGTCTAATTGGTTTCAGTTGTTGACTTGACAGAACCTAGAGTCATCTGTCCATGACCTTGAAGGGTTGTCTTGATTGATGAGCAATGTGGAAGGGCCCAGCCCACTGTGGGTAGCATTATCCCTAGGTTAATGGAGTTGGCGTATATAAAAAGCCAGCTGAGCGTGAGTCACGGAGTAAACCAGCGAGTAAGCCAACAAGCGGTGTTCCTCCATAATTCCAACCTCCAGGTTGCTGCCCTGACTTCTCTGGATGAAGTATTACGATGAGGAATTGTAAGCTGAATAAGCCCTTTCCTTCCCAAGTTGCTTTTGGTCAGTGTTTTAACACAACAAAATAAAACTAGAAAGGGGGATGAATTCACTCTATTTAATTTAAAAATGCATCAGTCATAACCCATTATAATGATCTCATGGCACACCAATGGGGCATGATGGTCAGTTATTGAAAGAGAGAGAGGAAAGGGGGAGGGGGAAGGGAGGGAGGAAAAAGGAAGGAAGGAGAGAGGAAGGAAGGAAGGAAGGAAGGAGAGAAAGAGAGGAAAGAAGGAAGGAAGGAAAGAGAGAGAGAAAGAGAGAGAGAGAAGAGAGGGAGAGGAGAGAGAGAGGGGAGAGAGAGAGAGAGAGAGAGAGAGAGAGAGAGAGAGAGAGAGAGAGAGAGAACGAACTTGGTCTTGGCCCAGAGAGATAGCTCAGCAAGCTGAGACTCATGCTGCCAGGCCTGACCACCTGAATTCATTCCCCAAGACCCACATGGTGGAGGGAGAGCGTCAGCTCCCACATATTTTTTGTCCTGACCTCCGCATGTGCACATGGCACACCCACACACGTACAATGAATATAATAAATGCAGCTTTTTAAAATCGGTCTTATGGGAACCCATTTACGAGTGGGAAAGTTTTCAACCCGGTCCATGGGGCCTGTGAGCAGCCCAGATACATAATTCTTTAAGGCAGTGTGGCCTGAGAAACAGGAAGCATAAGGTTGCATGGCCACCAAGGGGGGAAAGCTGTATTTTCTGCACTAGCATTGGGTTTCACGGAGTCAAAACCTGAGGTTCAGCAGCGTGGACTGTATTAATGCTCTTGCCTCTTTTTACTCCCTACCAGTCTGTTCCTGAAATTGAGGCAGGTTATCGGTTTCCATTGCTACCCGTGAAACAAAGGGACAGGGGGCAGAGGACAAAGAAAACAGCAGAACAAGCCTAGGTCCTGGTGTCAGGCAAACGCAAACCAAATCCCTGCTCTGCCATTTCCCAGGGATGATGGCAGTTTATTTAAACTTCCTTATAGATAGTTTGCTGCAGAATCCATCATAGGACTTAGTACCTACTGTGAAGTGTGGGGATCACGATGTTCTAAGAAACGTAGGTTTATTTGATGTGATGTTTGCCATTCTCTGGTTGTGTGACCTATTGCCAATCTCATAGCATTCGGGGCAAATGATGCTGTTGCATTCCTTATCTACAGATAGAAAAACCTGAAGGAGCCGCCCAGGGTGCCTCCCAGCTCTAGGGTCCATTGATTAAAGTACACTCCCACTAGAAACTTCAGAACGCTGTGACCAGATGAGGGAAATGTATCTGGCAACGAGATTTGCTGAAAGTGTTTCCTTTGCACTTTCCTTCTTCAACCCAGGCGTTAGCTTCCTTGACGGACTTTGGCCATGTTTAGAAAAAGCCTTCAGAAAAGACGGCCTCAGGAACAGAATAAATCTGAACTTGAATTACATGTTTCAGCAGACAAATGAACAGGTCACATCGGCACGATGATCTAAGTGTAGAGCCAAAGTTATGAGTGGGAATGCTGCACACACTGGTGAGGATGTAGCTTGAAGGCCTTCCAGGTCTGGTTAGTGTGGCATCTTCTGCTTCTTTTATTCTACTGGGATAGTACGAGTACGCCTCTTCTTTGAAAAAGTTTTTAGACCTCTGCATAATCAACTGCCTCACCATTAGACAAAGAAAACTAGTCCTCACTACTGGAAAAAATAATTTATTATTTTGATCCCCAGCATCCTTTGTAGCCTGACGATCCATTGGTTCCTTTATTAACCCTTTCAATGAGAGTCGCCAGCTAAGCAGGAGCTTCCAGCAGCCTTCCTTTTATTCACTGATGTATTCTTCCTTCTCCACCTCCAGCCACTGCTTAGATGCATGGCCTTTGGCTTCTCTGTGGTGGGGTCAGTTGTTTCTGATCACCTGTCCTGTAGAACCTGTTTTCTTCTCTTTCTTCCCCTTCACTAAATTTAGCTGGGTGTTTCTTGCCTGGACTATCAAAACAGTATTCTAGTGTCACTGGGCCTGCCGTTCCCCTGATTTCAATATCATCTTGTGTAAGACCTATTACCTCCCCAAACATTCTAAGTCATATCAATGAATAGTCACAACCCTGCTTTAAAATAATTAATAGCTAATTAGTACTGAGAGAGAGAGAGAGAGAGAGAGAGAGAGAGAGAGAGAGAGAGAGAGAAACAATCCAAATGGAGATCTGACTATCTCTAGAATTCACTTACTGGTACTGTCTGAATTCTATCTTACAAGGTTTCTACCTGAAGCCATGATGTTAGGATTAGTCTGGAACTTGTTGTAAGACATAGATGCTTACAAATCTGAAGAAAATATAAAATGACTAAATGTTGTGTGACAACAGGCAGAAGAAGATTGTGACCCTGGAACAGAAAAGGCAAGTGAAGGGAGTGCCATGATTCTCCCTAGATACATAATCGTAGAAGCACAAAGCAGAGCATACACATCTATAGGAGGAGAACAGTGTTCGGTACCTGTGTGTGTGTGCATATGTGTGTGTGCGTGTGCGTGTGTGTGCGCGTGCGTGCGTGTGTGTGTGTGTGTGTGTGTGTGTGTGTGTGTGTGTGTGTATGTGTATAGAGACTGGACCCATGGTCCTGTGCATGCAAGTGTTCTACCACTGAGCCAAATCTCCAGCACTTTCTTTTTTTTTTTTTTCAAACTTTTTATTTTGAAGCAGGATCTCACTAAGTTACCAGATTGTCCTTAAATTCATAATCTCTTTAAAAACTAGTTGACTCCAAAGCAGAAATAATATCATCGAGTTTATAATATATATAGCAAATACTAACCAAAAAAAAAAAAAAAAAGAGCTGAGAAACACTTTAAAAATGCTCAACATTGTTAGTCATCTGGGAAATGCAAATCAAAACTACTTTGAGACTTCAGCTTACACCAATCACAGTGGCCAAGATCAATAGAACAAATGACAGATCATGCCAGGAAGGATGTAGAGTAAGGGGAACACTCATCCATTGCTGGTGGGAGTACAAGCTTGTACAACAACTGTGGAAATCAGTACTGTGGTTCCTCAGGAAGCTATCTATTACAAGACCCAGCTATGCCATTCCTGGGCATAAACCCAAAGGACTCTCCATCCTACTACAAAGGTGCTTGTGTAACTGTGTTCACTGCTGCTCTATTCATTCTAGCCAAAAATCGGAAACAGTCTAGATGTCTGTCAACAAAGAGCTAGGTAAAGAAAATGTGGTACATTTACACAGTGTAAATATTAAAAAAAAACATCGACAACAACAACAATAAACACTAAAATTCTCAGATAAATGAATGAAGCTAGAAAAAGCTGTGAATGAGGAAACCTAGATCCCAAAAGACAACTATGGTATGTATTCATTTCTATGTTGATGTTAGCTATTAAGCCTTTATCTGTGTAACTACAGAGGTTAGCTGTAGAGTAATGGACTGGGGGAAGGGATGGATCTTCCTAGGAAAGGGAAATAGCATGGACAGTTATGGATGACATGGGCAGGGACTAGAATGGGAGGATCAAACAGAAAGAAGGAGGGAAGAGGGAAGTGAAGGAGGAAATACGGGAAAGGACAGCTAAAACTAAGGGACATTTAAGGGGCTGTATGGAAACCTAATAGAATAGAAGCTTCTTAAAATATTATACATATATGAAAAGAATCTAAATGGAATCATCAAATAACAGGGAGACACAGCTCCAATTAGACATCTCTTGTCACCAAATGAAACCTCTAGTTCCAGGAATGGGTTACATTTAATTGAGTTGTTAGCCAAAGGGGCCCCAAGGACACCACCAAAGAATCCAAGCTATTGGTGAGGCTATTGATTTCTCTCCATAAAATGATGGTAAGGCTCCATTATTGGAGATAATACCTACATAACTCATTAGACACAGAGAAGTCAAGCTGTTGCCTACTTAGGCCCTTCACCCCTACTGACTAGTGTTCGTGGTGCACAAAGGTACTCTGCATGTTGCCAGAGGAGAAACCCTATGACCTACACTGGTGACCTGCCTGCAAGACACGCGGGTGCCATAGTGTCACATAGATTGTGGGAGTAACCAGCCAATGTCTGACTGCATATGCATATAGGGCCACTTATGAGATGGAACCCATGCCAGACACTGCTGAGGTCACCCAGAACCTGAGACTAACTAGGCTAGGAACCTAGGGCAAAACCAAATGCTACTATTCTTCTAAAGGAGCATAGTGATAAAATGACTCCTGATGACATTTTGCTATACTCATAGATCAATGTCTTGCTCACCCATCATCAGAGACACTTCCTCCTGCAGTAGATAGGAATAAATACAGAGACCCATAGTTAGATGATGTGCAGAGAGTGGAAGATCTTGGAACACTTAGTCCAAAATGGGATGTCTCCATCAAATCCCTCCTCTCAGGACTCAGGGAATCCTGCTGAAGAGGAGGCAGAAAGAGTGTAAGAGCCAGAGAGGATGGGGGACACCAAGGAAATAAGGCCTTCTAGATAAACAGGACTGATGGACATGAACTCACAGAGACTGTGACAACATACACAGAGGGCCTACAGGGGTCTAAACCAGATGGGCTCCCAGTGCTGAGAGGGGAAGTAGACACAGCCTCTATTCCTAACCCAGAAGCTGTCTCCAGCTGATAGCTAGTCACAAAAATTGGTTTTCTCCAACAGAGTCTCACTGACAGAGCCCATGTCCAGCAGTAGAAGGCCAACGTAAAATGAACTTAATGGTGCTTTAGGGGGTTCCTTGTCTCATAGTGATTTGTCTGGGCATTATTTTTGTTTTTTCTTTTCTTTTTTTTTCCTTTTACAGGCCTTTTGCATATATATTATAGTTTCCAATATTGTGCCTTTATGCGGCTTCTGTGCATGCAAACATATGTGTTTCATGTCTAGGTGTTTTTCTTGTGTCTTTTCTTTGGCCCTTCTTTTCTGTTAGTTTGTTCCATCCTATTTCCGTTTGTTACTATCTTGCCTTATTTTATTTTATTATTATTTTTAGATGCCTGTTTTTATGCTGATGAGAGAGAGAAAGGGTGTGGGTTCGGGTAGGTGAGAAGGTGGCAAGGAACCGGGAGAATTTAGAGGATGGGAAACTGTAATAAGAATATATTGTATGAAAAAAAATCTATTTTCAATAAAAAAATAAAAAGAGGGAAATTTTACATTTGCAACATTTGTTTTTGCCTAGAAAATATTATATTAAGTAAAATAACCAGTCACAGACAGACAAACTCCAGTTAATTTCACTTACATGTCAAGTACAAAGATCTGAACTCATAGATGAACTCAAGAGATGATTCCCAGAGTCTAGGATGGGAGGAGGGCTTGGGGAGATGTTTGTCAAGAACAAAAGATTTAATTAGACAAGAGTGATGAGTTCAAGGGGGCTACCATACATCATGAAAATTACAGTTAATTAAAATATATTGTATATTTGAAAATTGCCAGGAGGATGGATTTGGAATATTCACTATGAAGAAAAAATGAGTTAATAAATACGTTAAATAACTTATTTAGACACTCCATAGATTTATGTATAACAAGATTTATGCAACTCATCATGTGTGTGTGTATCCTGACACTAATAACACACAATTAAAAAATTAAAAGATAAGATTTGGAAGAGCAGACGTAAATAAGCTGAGATCAGATAAAGTAGACTTCAAAACAAAAGTACTGGAAAAGAGGAATGTCTCACAATTATAAAAAGATCAATTGGGAAAGACAGAAATCATGAATGGCTATTATTTAACAGCAGAACTTTAAAAAATATGAAGACTGACAACGGAAAAAATCAATCAATACATGATTATACTTGAAAAGATCATCAGTATTTCTGTCTTGGTAAATCTGATGGTCATTCTTAATATTCAGCTTATGATTTAGAATCACCATGGAAACAGACCTCTGGACATGCCCCCGAGATGTCTAGACCAGGTTAATTACACTGGGAAGACCCCCACCTAAACATAAGCAGCACCGAATAAAGGAGAAAGTGAGCTGAGACCCAGCATTCATCTCTCTCTGCCTCAAGCTCCTACTCCATGCCATGACTTCCCCATCATGATGACTACAATCTGGAACATTGACTAAATATACCCATCTTTAGCTGCCGCCAACAAATATTTTGTCTCAGAAATAAGAAAAATAACAGATACAATAAATAATAGAAAATGCTGCAGAAATCAGTAGGAGCATGGAAGAATAGTACTCCCAAGTGACTCAACCTACTCAGCATTTATAATATACTATACACAACAGCAGAATAAATACTTTTTTTTTTTCAGTACATCAGAGATAGTTACAGGAGTTGGTCAAATATTGGGCCTTAAGATAAATCTCAGTAAATAATGAAGCATTAAAGTTTCTCAAAACATGTTCTGAACTCAATACTCTATTACAAGTAAGTAAAAGAAATAAATTTCCAAATCTTCAAATATGTGGGACCTGAGCATCAAATGTCCCAATACCTGTGATCCGAGAAGGAATCCCAAAGGAAGCTAATAAATGCACAACTGAATGACAATGAAGTCATCCAGATGTGAGAAATGTAGATATAATGATGCTTAGAGGATAATTTATGACTCCGCATACTCAAAAGGCAAGTGGTCAAACAATAAGCTTCTACCTTAAGAAACTTCAAAAATAAGGATAAAACCAGATGTGATACTACAGTCCTGTCATCCCAGATCTTGGGAGGGAGAGGCAAGAAGATCAGGAATTGAAAGCCACTTCATCTGCAGAACAAATTCAAAGCCAACTCAGGCTGCCACAGGCCTTATACCCCCCAATAAACACAAGAAAGCAAAAAAAGAATAAACTGACCTTATACATAAGTAAGGCATGGAAAAGAAAAGAAGAAAATGGACTAGAAACAAAGGAAATGGCAAACTGAGAAATGATGAAGAAACTCAAAAGCACCGAGAGCTTTCTCTTTGAACTGATCAATACAGTTGAAATAATAAACTATGCTTTAAAAAAAAACCCAGAAATTACTAATTTTGAAAATGAAAATAGGCCATATTTGATAATCACATGAGCCTTAAAGGTGATATTTTAAAAGAGAAGTGTTGTTGGTTGTTCTTGCTTTTTTTGAGGGGCCTGCCACCCAGCTCCCAAATAAATCACACGGAGGCTTATTCTTACTTATAAATGTCTGGACTTGGCTTGGCTTATTTCTAGGCAGGTTTCTTAACTTAAAATTATCCCATCTGTTTTTGCCTCTGGGATTTTCTTTTTCTGTTACTGTATACCTTTCTTTGTTTCTTACTCCATGGCTGCTTTGTAGCTAGGTGGCTGGTCACTGTGTCCTCCTGCTTCTCTGGCAATTCCTTCCCTCTTCCCAAATTTGTTCTTCAATTAATTCTCTCTGCCTGCCAGCCCTGCTTATCCTTTCTCCTGCCTCACCATTGGCTGTTCAGCTCTTTATTAGATCATCAGGTGTTTTAGACAGTAACACAGCTTCACAGAGTTAAACAAATGTAATATAAGCAAAAGTAACACACCTTAAAATAATATTCCCCAAAAGAGAAGGAATTTTTGTGGGTATTAACTTTTTGAACCCAGTATTCACAAAAACGTATATACTGTGTGTTTATCTGTGTTCTATACTTTTGATAGTCAGTCAGAGGCTCAGGATATAATATAGTTGATAAAATGCATACCTAATGTGCACGGAGAGCTGCATTTGATTTCTAGATCCCTATAAACTGGGCATGTTGGCATACACCTGTAATACTGCACTGTGAACATAGCACTCTGGATGTGAGAGCAGGAAGATCCATAGTTTAAGGAGATCCTTGGCTTCTTAGTGAGTTCAAAGCCAGCCTGGGATACATGAATTCCTGTGTCAAAACATAAAACAGGTCTAAAGCTCCAAAACTCAATTGTACAAATGATTACTATTATTGTCCATATCTGTGTGCCTCCCTCTCTAGCTCACCCATTGCTACGCTTTGAATGAGCCCACACACCTTAGTCCAATGCAACAACACTTACTAGTAAGAGGTGAGTAGGTCCTAAGGGCTCTGCCTCAGCGAGTGCACTGATGTCATTATTATGGGATACAATCTTTAGCTCAAGAATTGATTGGTTGCTAAAGTGAGTCTGGCCCTCTATTGCTCTTTCCCATCAGACTCTTTCTACACGATTCTACCTGACATATCATGACACAGAAAGACAGTCTTCCTCAGATCCAGCCCATTGATCTTGGACTTCCCAGTCTCCAAGAGCTATCAATCAAACTTTTTACTGTTATAGCAGCAGGATATGGATGCTATAACATCAGGATTCTCTCATTTTCTAAATTAGGCATAATTGTTTATTTAAAATCAGAGACTACAACTATTGACCAAAGAGACATTAAAGGGTTTTTTTCTAAAATGAGTTCTAGATATTTAGCAGAAAGTCAAAATATTAATATTTGAGAAATAACTTCTAAAATATAAATATATTACACTGAATGAAGGACTTTAGAATATGAAGCAGGGACCTAAACATCTTCTCCTTGGCTGGCTCTGTACACACATAGATCAGCTCACCACTGTGTGTGGATATTTAACAAAGTCAACATTGCTAAAAGTATGACAAATACAATGAAAATTTATCTCAGTAAAGCAAGGACAAGTCTATGTGACTGACATAGAAAAATGACTATCTCCCCTCTTTAAAAATGTTGTCAGCAAAGAACAAGGCAACTCTGACCTAGTGACCGTTTACTAGTCATATAATATGCACCTGACAGGCATGAATTTTTATTTACATGAAATCACACACTGGATAAAACTATCCTGCCTTCATTTTTTAGATGAGAAAACAGAAAATACATCAAACTGATTTTTTTTTTAAAGTCAAAAGCTGCAATTAGAAGCTAGGTAGTTCTTTTAACAATGTCTATGGTGTGTAGAAGATGTTTAGCCAGAGTTGTGGCCTTTATATAATGATAGAAAAGCTAATGGCCAGAGTACTACCATGTTTGGGACAGAACTGACCAAAAAAGCAGACAGAATCCATCTCATTACAGAGATGTAGTCACAAGGGGAAAGAATTTGGGGAAATATTTTGCCTTCAGGCAGGTGAGTCATATTCTTTGTATGCCCAGTTGTCCTTTCTGCTCTAAACATCTGTGGATAGGTATTTCTTCATGGACACTTGGAAAGAGATCCTCTGGGATAATGACCCCTGTACCATCCCCCCATGTTTGAGTATGGACCAGGCATAGTAGCTTGCTTTGACACATGGAAGAGAGAAAAAAAAATGTATGCTCACTTCATGGGTGAGGTTAGAAAGACAGTGATTTTCATGAGTTCCCCACTCCTCAGCTCAGTTCTCCTGAGGGAAGCCACCTCCCAGCCAGTGAGCTCACTCGCTGACCGCTGACTGATCCAGGTAACAACCAGTCCATACTTTGACAAGCAAGGCCACATGGCCTTCCAGCATCCAGGTAAGTGACCTTGACCATGAACCCCACTTCACTTTCCCACTTGATATGACTGCTCTGCGAGGTGACATTTGATGGCAGTCTTGTAAGAGGTCGAGACACACTTGTTACGTTCCATAAAAGTCGACTGCTATTTTCAGCTGGTAGACTTTGGATTGGTTTGCTGTACAGCAATGGATAACAAACCACCAATCATTGATCTCACTTTGGGAATATGATTTCACCTCCTCCACAAACTGAAATCCCAAATCCCATCAGACAGGTGTTGAGAAGTGCCCTGAAGATGACGCACAGAGTTAACAGTAAGGTTCTTAAACATTTGTCGCCAGACTTAAGGAAAGACTTCCTGGGCTTCCCATGTTCCTGTCTTCAGTTCCTGGGTCCATCTTCCGGGTTGCAGAGTTTCCACTCTATGTCCCAGATCTGTCATGGGCACTTCCTGGGTTCTTGGCATCAACCCTAGCTGACCCCCAACAGTCCACCTCTTGGACCACAACATAAACCCAGTGCTATGATCTTAGCCTCTGTGGGACTGTTTGCTCCTTGATTTGCACCATGCCCACATTCCCCTTTCACACACCATAGCATTATCTCATTGCCTTGTATCTACAGAGGAAGCAAGCCACTTTTAATGGATTGCAAAATAAGACGTCATCATTTCCAATAAATTTGGAGCAATGTAGGTATTGCCTGTTTCCAAAAGAAAGGTTTGACTCTTCATAATGAAAAAAATTAAATTAATTATAAGCCATATAATAATAGGATTATTTTTGGCTTCATAATAATAAAGTATTTTGTTCTGAAACTAATTTGGGGTATTCTTAAATAAAAAAAAATGCTATACACTCCATATGTTCATTGAGAAGCTATAAAAGGTAAGATAGTAGGTTGGATTTTGTAGGGACATAGAAATAAAAATAGAAACGTTAGGAAAGGTATCTTTCTTTTATAACTTCTCTTTCTCCTTCTAGTTCCCTCTGTCCTATGAAATAGCTTTTCTTCCTTACTTCTTACAAAATCCTTCAATGTATGAATAAAAACTGACAAAAAAAATAGGCCACATTATATCAGGCTACTTTTGCTTATCAGATATACTGATCTAATTGAATACATCTGCATACAGGGAAACACGATTCTCCACATCTTAAATATATTCTACTGGAGGTCAAACTCAAAGTCTTGTTCCTGATGGACAAGCTCTATGGATGGATGTGACCCCAGTGAAAATTCTGTATATTTATATACGTAAAACAAATCAAGAATAAACTAAGAATAAATATGTCATGGTGGTTCCAGAGGTGGGCCAGGATCCCATTTTGTATAAATTCCAACTTTCTCAAATATTTAAGAATTTCTTTATAAACATTTATTCCTAGGCACTGGAGAGATGGTTCAGAGGTTAAGAGTATTGACTGCCCTTCCAGAGGTCCTGAGTTCAAGTCCCAGCAACCACATGGTGGCTCACAACCATCTATAATGAGATCTGATGCCCTCTTCTGGTGTGCAGGCAAAACATGCAGCCAGAACACTATATACATAATAAAATATATCTTCAAAGAAAATTATTCCCTGGTTCTAAAATTTTAAAAATACATGTAATATATTAATACATTAAATACATTTAATATACATTATGTGTGTGTGTATATATATATATATATATATATATATATATATATATATATATATATATATATATATATATATCTTACTCTTAGATTTACAATGAATGGGCTTAAAGGAAAAAATCTCTTACAGATACATAATGGTTTAACGCTTTGTTGCCTGACCTCTGGTGTTCAAGAAAGTCAGTTGTTTGGGAGCAAGATTTTTATTCGTTTTGTTCACTGCTCAACTCCCAGGGCCTGGAAAAGTAAACACAGGCCACGTAGCAGGTGATCAGTACACATCTGCTTATCAAAGGAGTGGCTGTGCTTTTGAGGAGCTCATCCCTTTGACATCAGACTCTCACATCTCCCACTGTCCCATTACAGTGAGTGTGAACTCGATTTCTTTTCCCTGATAATATTATGATCTCAGCATTTGTGTCTGGGAGTGGAATTGTACTCTGCTTTAATCAGAAATAAATGTGAAGATGTTCTCAGGGATCTCAACTCAAAAGAAAGTTGGTGGGGAGGTACATTTCTAACCCATTATTTACCTTGATCTCTGAGTGGTTTTCTGCCTTCCCCAGAGCCTTAAGCACCTGCTAAAGAAGACCTAGATCAGATTCAGAAAGAGGAAAGGTGATAAAGCCTGAGATTAAAGCCTGAGCTCACTCAAGCCCAGGACAGTGCCAGGTACAGCCTGCTGGGCGGGTGAAGGCAGCCGGCATCCTGGAATCTGAGCAGCTGGTGTTCTTTGGCTGGTTGGCCCTCCCCTTAGTGTCCTTCCCTTCTCTCTTCTTTCTTTCTTTCCTCTCTCCTTGCATTCTTTTATCCTGATTCCAGAAAACTAGAACCTATTGGGCAGGCTTTCTACACACACACACACACACACACACACACACACACACACACACACACACACAGCTGTTTTACTCTTGAATCTACTTTTGGGGAAAAAAAGAGGACATTCTGCAAATAAAGAGAAAACTTGCTAAGATCAGAAATGTTTTCTGTGAAAACGGCTTTGAATCTATGTCTCAGGTTGGTGCACATTTGAGCAGTAATGTGTCCTTTCTAACCATCTCAACCTCCCAAACACAAGGAATTCCCACACTCTGCAAGGAAAGTTTTATATAGTTATTTAACAGTTCACACATATTATCTCATTTTGACTCTCCCAACAACTCCATGCAATTATAACCTTCTGCAAGTAAAGAAAATATTGTTCCCACCCCTCCAGAGAAACTCTTGTATATTCCTCATATTTTATTTGAGCCAAAATCCATGATGAAAATCACATCTGATTTTCATTGAAATTTCTTAGGCAGTTAGATGTGGGTCTGAACCGGGGAATGTGTTTTCTTTGAATTGCGTGGCCCTTCTATTCATTTCTTTATGTTCTTTTTCTTTCCTTAACCATATGTTTTTGTATTATATTAATGAAAAATGTGGGCTCCCTTGCTGGGGGGATTAGACTTGAGGGAACTTGCATGTGTAGGGAGGGGAAAAGCCTGCAATCTTCCTATTGTGCTATCCCGTTTCTTGGTGCCAATTGTGGGGGAGAATAGCATCGGTCATAAATTGTTTCTATCGTTACAGGAATGTGCTTTGTTTATTGACTGTTTTTTATTTGGGGAAAAACAATGAGATCTGTGTTATCAGAAACTGCAAAAGTAAACAAAAGTTATTATGTCTCAAGCAATAAGGCATAGGACTTACTTCTAAATTCCCCAAATACCAAATATTCATTAGGGCCCACTCAGTGCTGAGACATGAGGGAGATAAAAAACATCTCTTGTTCTTTTGGGAGGCTTGCAGCTTTAATCTCTTAAAAAATCTCTCCTTCAACTTGCTGGGTCCATCCTTTCTATCTGTTTCTATCCATAACTTTCCTTTTTGAGGTGACTTGAGAAGTAAGTAAAGGAGAAAAAGTGTAATTCTATTTCCTTTCTAGAAAACAGTCAGTGCCAAGCCCTAACAGCATCACTCCTTTCTCACCTCTCCAGCGCCGTCAGTTCACTCCCCATGGTTCTCTGGGAAGGGGAAGAACATCTTTACACAATGATATTTGACCCTAGCCTTCCAGATGTCAGTAGAAATGAAACCAGATGTTCTTCACTAGTGGCTTCGCCAGCCCCTCTCACATGAAGAAGTTTGCCTGAACAGTGTGGGGCCATGTATCCCCATGTCATAAAAACAGAAAAAGTAAAAAAAAGGACATGAGATAAAATTTAATTATCTCCTGCTTTGCCCTAGCAAGAAAGGAGAGGAATTGAGCCACATTGTGTGGTATGGCAAAACTACCTCTCCTCTGGGGCAGCCACGGCAAATCCTTTTCCTTTGGGCTGGCGGGCTTCTCTTGTTGTTTGCTGGTGGTGATGGTGGTCAGCCAGCAAGATCATCCAGGGAGGCTGTGGAATTCTCAGTATGATGAGTCAACGTAAGATCCTGAGGTCTGAGATCTGGTGTAGCACAAATCTTAAAAGGTCTTATTCATAAAAACAAACCCAGGAGCCAGGTATTGGGGTGAATGCAGAAGATCAGAGAAGCAGAACAAGCCACAGCTTCCTCACCTCGCCAGTTCCTCATCTGATTCTGTTTCCTCAGACTGGAAGCCTTTGAGTCCTCATCCAAATGGATCTCAGCTGAACTGCTACTCAAAATCCTAAAAGCTTAACCAGACTAGTTCCTGGTTTTCATGCCTTATATACCTTTCTGCTTTCTGCCATTACTTCCTGGGATTAAAGGCTCTTGTTACCACGCCTGGCTGTTTCCAGTGTGGCCTTGAACTCACAGTGATCCAGGTGGATCTCTACCTCTGGAATGCTAGGATTAAAGGCATGTGTGTCAACATTTTCTGGCCTCTATGTTTAATATTGTGGTTGTTCTGTTCTCTGGCCCCAGGTAAGTTTATTAGGGTGCACAATATTTTGGGGAACACAATACCACCACAATCTGGATTAAAGATATATTTGTACATATATGCACACACACACACACACACACACATACCCCCCACTTTCTTTACTTTCTCCAAAGTTCATACAACAACACTTAACTCACTGCTTGGTTTTTGAAACTAATACTATCCCCTTGTCTCAAACCCTGCTATATTCTCTCTTCTGCTTTAGGTTCATTAACTGACATCACAGCCAAATCTTTGTGTTCCTTGTCCTTGACCACGTGTTTCAGATCCGTCCTTCTTCCTCAGTGGTTTTTCCACCATTTCCAAGTACTGTTGTTTTACAGAATGACTTTACACATCATCTTCCCTGGTCACTTACAGGGCAACTGTGGCTATGACTAAGTTTATGACCTACCTTCCCTATTTATTTGTTTACTTATTTATTTACTTAGAAATGGGCTGGCTTCAAAATCCCTAGGTAGCTGTTGATCTTGACTTTCTGGACCTGCTCCAGCCTCTTCACTGCTGATATCACAGGCATGTTACTGCCCAGTTTAACCAGTCCTGACTGAGGATCAAACTCAGGGTTTCCTGCATGCTAGGGAAGCAGCAGTCTGCCAACCAACTACCCCACATTCTCAGCTCACATTCCCTCTTTAGATAATTCAGCACTGCTTAGAGGTGATGGCCTGCAGCCTCTGTTATGGACCATTTATCTTTCCTGGCTTTTCTATCCCATGCAGGATCCAAAGCCTAGGCAAAGCCAAAGTTGCTTTAAGAATTGGAACTGAGCCGGGCGGTGGTGGCGCATGCCTTTAATCCCAGCACTCGGGAGGCAGAGCCAGGCGGATCTCTGTGAGTTCGAGGCCAGCCTGGGCTACCAAGTGAGCTCCAGGAAAGGCGCAAAGCTACACAGAGAAACCCTGTCTCGAAAAACCAAAAAAAAAAAAAAAAAAAAAAAAAGAATTGGAACTGTTATCTAGGCAAAGGGCTATTGTGTAATGACACCACTTACGTAAAATAACTCGGCCTTTCTAGCTCTTCTGTCGTCTCTTTTCTCCCAGACTAGCTGACTCCCTGAAGGAGCTGGTCAAGAAACAAACCCGTGTGCCTGGAGGAGGGCGAAAACTCATGTTGAGTTGAATCAGTGAGGGTGTTGCCATGCTAGATGTACAGAAGCCATGTTGACTAAACCAGATTCTTCTCTCTCAAGCCAAAGGAACCAAAACTAGAATAGTCATCCAAATTCACTTCTTCGGACTGCTTCAAGGCAACTCATGAAAGTACCAGGCAGCGTTTCCACCAGCCAGTATATAACACAACATGTCACCCTCCCACCACTACCCTACCCCCTGCACCACTACAAATGCATCTTAACTCAGAGATTAACTACCTAAATGATAGTACCACAAGGTAAGCAGGCAGGTTCATGTGACTTCTGCACACTGAGTCTTTTTTTCAGCCAAATAGCCAATTGACGTTTTTTTTTTGCTGCCCTTGTCCTGCTACCCTGCATGCTGAGGATTGACTGAACCCAGCGCCTCATGCAAACTCAGCAAACACCCTACCACTAAACTAGACTGCAACTCCACCTCATGTTTTAAAGTGAGAAGTGTCCCTCATTGGACCACTTGGTCTATGATGAATGGTCCTCCCAGGGAAGTGGACCCTATCCACATGGGTGTCAAGGCAGGGATGCTTTACTAACGACAGTGGCAAGTAGGAAGAGAAGGGACCCTGCACAAGTTAGAGGTTCTGTTATTAGAAATGAGATCCTCTGTTTTATCTCTAGTCTAAGTTTACTGCCAAAGGTCATACAATGCAGCAAGACATGGGATGTCCTCGAGGCCCCCAAAGGATAGGGCTTATTATGCCCCCTGCATGCAGTGATGCCAGCCAGAGCATCCTTAGAAGCTTGCGGTTTCCACAGCAAAAGGCTGAGTTGTGTGGCTGTCTCTAACGCCAGGTCGTAAAAGCATATCGAACGATCTCCTGCATTCTACAGGGCTTAACAATTATATTTTAAAGATGGATGTGCTCTGATCATCACTGGCTAAAATGACAGAAAGAGGAGAGAAGATAAGGGTGGAGGGTAAGTGAGATTTCCTTAGATTGTGTCTTCAAGATTAAACCATTACTGTGGCCCTTTCCTTTCTCTCTGGATTTCTCTCTACCTTTGCCTTCATCAGATAACCTTTGATCATTTCTACAATAGAAACAAACTATGAAACTTGAAAGTGTCACTGCAGAAATCATTTTCATATTGTCGTTGTCCGGCGTTTTCCGGTCACAAGGCATGCTTCAGTAATCAAACTAGCGCAGAATCCCATTGCTTGGCAACATCTATTACAGTCTCCAGTTGGAGATATCTTTAATTCTGCATTTCTGTCTTTAAGAATTGGCCCTAAGTATATTGGATAGCAAAATAAGACATGCTTAAGTGTCCTTATAATTGAGTACCACTGCACGTGTTTTGCTATGTCTACTCAAAGCAGCAGCACACAGCAATGAAAAGGGCTCCTTAAGATACATCACCATTTTTTTAATCGCAGGAGTGAACAATGAATACAATAATAATCTAAAAAATATTAATTTAAAAATTTAAATACTAGCCAGGTGGCGGTGGTGCATGCTTTTAATCCCAGCACTCGGGAGGCAGAGGCAGGCTGATCTCTATGAGTTCAAGGCCAGCCTGGTCTACAGAGTGAGATCCAGGACAGGCTCCAAAGCTACACAGAGATACCCTGTCTCGAAAAAAAAAAAAAATTAAATACTGAATTTAAAATATTTTAAATATTAATACTAAATTTAAAATACCAATTTTAAAATGAAAGGAGGAGAGATAGAGAGAGAGAGAGAGAGAGAGAGAGAGAGAGAGAGAGAGAGAGAGAGAGAGAGAAGGGAGGAATGAAGGGACCACGGAGACGAAGAAAGAAAACAGGGATGCCTGGGGTGATGACTGGAAGCCGAGGCATGTGGTTTGGGGATCTTTTAACATTTGGAAAGTTTTGTAGCTTTGGAAGTTCAGGTAAAACAAGTGAGTTTTAGATAAAGTTACTGAAGGCTGGGCAGTTGAGAACATCGATCGTTATCTGCACTCCCGTCTGTGTGTAACTGATGGGCTCAGCTCCTCCCTCAGCATTTTCTTACACGCCTATGGCTTCATGCAGCTCTGTGCTGTGTGATCAGCCTGCACAACTCCTCCCTGCACTGTGAGCCCCGGGAGGGCAGGACCTCCACTCCAGTCACTTGTGGATATCAGCATCCAGCTCAGTGCCCGGTGCATGCCGGGTGACGAAGAACTGAGTACCAGCTGCGAAACTGTCTGCTCCAAAATAACACATTCGTTTTCAAGAAAGGGACTTGACACCTTCTAAAATGAAGATCCCGGAATGGGTGAACACAGTTTCCCCCACTAGATTCCTTTTATCAAGCCATCCAGCATTTCTCAGCAGTAAAAAGGTGGTCTAAATCTACAGCAAGGCTGATTCATGAGCTTGGTGGCAGGGACATCATGTATACAGAGTCTTTGGAAACGGCTTTATCGTGAACAAGTGAGAAAATGGTCAACTTTCTTAAGTCCCCTGCTTTAAATTCCAGGACTATTAAACATGAATACGTTGCATTTATTTGCTGCTCACACCACTTTATACCTTACCTGACACACAGTAAGGGGTTTAACAGAAGGAGACTCGTAAGCCATTGCTTTCTTTCACAATAGTGTCCGTGTTTTCAGTACTGTTCATCTAAATTTAACTCAGAACCACTGAATATTCTTTCTGATCAGCTTAAATTTAGACCTAAAAGAAGAAAGCATGAAAAACAAACTACAAAAAAAAAAAAAAAAGTCTATACTCTTCTGGGTTTGGTTATTTGGTTAATCTAAAAAGACAAATTAGCATTTGAAGCTTGATTAAATAAATGTCTTTCTTCCTGATTAGCAAATGTTATCCAGTCTAAAAGTTGTGTTCTTCAAATTAAATATTTGAACTGATTTAGAATGAAAAAAAGAAAGAGAGAGAGAGAGAGCGGAGAGAGGGAGGAAGGGAAGAAGGGAGGGAGGAAGGGAGGAAGGAAGGAAGGAAGGAAGGAAGGAAGGAAGGAAGGAAGGAAGGAAGGAAGGAAGGAAGGAAGGCAGACTTAAAATCAAGAGCCCTTGTTTGACCTTCCACCATCTTTTTTTTCCTTTAAACCAAGTAGTTTTAACTGGCCTTTCATTGGATTTTTAGAGCTATTGATTCTCATGTAACTCAAAGGTGATTTAAATACAGATTTATGAATTTACTTACTGACTGAGGATTTACGATGAAGTCAGAAGGGACCTGTAGATTAATGGAGACCAACAGCTTGGCAGGCAGGAATTGCTTTCAGTTTGTACCGTACATCCACACAAACTAGATCTCTCCAGTACTTCCCAACCTCTCTAATCTTGGTTTGAAACTATAAACTTAAGGAAACACCGTGTCTCTTCAATTCCAAGACATCCTTCATAAAATACACCACAGATTTATGTGCAACTATAAGGCGTAATTTGATGACATGTCATCCTTTGTAAGGTGCCTCCTAATTTTGGAAAGATTAGGATTGGGGGTGGGGTGTCCCACCTGAAATATGGAACAAATGCAGACAGTATCAAGTTGCAGAGATTAAATGAGTGAGTGCATGTAAATGGCTAGCACATCGTGGGATGCAAAAGTACTTGATAACTATGAACTGTTTTTTATTTGTTTATTTTTGAGACATAATCTCTCCATGTAACCTGGCTGTCCTGGAGTTCATTATATAGACTAGACTGGCCTCAGACTCACATAGATCTGCTTGCCTCTGCCTCCCAAATGATGGGATTAAAGGCATGCACCACCATGCCTGGCTTACTATGAACTATTTTGTTGTTATTAATATTATCCTCAACTTCAGGAAAGATTCACATTTGGAGTCTAACTGCACTAAAAATATTTATCCTCTTAACTAGGGTTAGGGTAGGAGACTGAAGCAAGCCACATAATGGAGACTGGTTATCTCTGGCCTCTGAGTAACTCCGTAGCCATACATGCATCCGGTCACTGATGGTTACGGCAACGGTCACTAAGTTTAATCATAAAGCAGTCCTTGCGCTAAAGTTATACTAATGTTGATGCTGTCACTAAAATACGGTCTGCTCTCTTCCTCCTCCTTTTCCTCTTTCTCCTTCTCTTCTTCCTCCTCCTCTTCCTCCCCTTCCTCTTCTTCCTTCTTCTCACTTGTTATTTACTTAAATCTGTCATTTAAATACCTCCCACAGTGACAGCAATCAAGTTCTAAATGTTTCTGTGACCTTTGCAGAGACTCAAAGTTATTCAGGAGCAAAATTAATGAATAAAAAATTGAAATTAATTATAATTTCATAATTGATTTTTAATTGAACTCGTAATTCCTTTCAATAATTGATAGGAATTATAACTAATCACAAGAGAAAATAAAAACAGACTCCATATTCTAGTCCCTCCACAATTATATGTTTAAATAAAATAGAATGAATCTCTGAATGAATATTGCTAGTTTTCTTGCATAATTTGTATTTATTCCTTAAAAAGAAAACACAGTATTAAAGATATATATTGATAAAGGGAAATTTACTGTGGTTATTTCATTTTTAGCTAAACACAAAACACTAAATATTATCTTTTATGCAGTAACATTTTTTAAAAATACATCCATGGAAGACATACCAGTTTTTACTTCTTGGTTGCATTATTTAATTTTTCTGAGTTTTGTTTCTCATATGCAGTCTCTAATGTGCTGAAAATTCACAAGACTTAAAAGTGAGAATGAGATTATTTATCTGAATAACTGGACCAAGGGCGACTTTACAGAAGTTTCCTGTCATGTTTTTACCTAGAATGTTCTCAGGTTTTAAATGTTTGTGTTATCAGCCAGGCGGTGATGCCCCACACCTTTAATCCCAGCACTCAGGGGGCAGAGGAAGGCAAATCTCTGAGTTCGAGGCCAGCCTAGTCTGCAAATCGAGTTCCAGGACAGCCAGGACTACACAGGGAAATTGTTAGAATTCCTAGCCACAGCCAGGTGGTGGTGGCTCATGCCTTTAATCCCAGTACTCAGGAGGCAGAGGCAGGCAGATCTCTGTGAGTTCGAGGCCAGCCTGGACTACAGAGTGAGTTCCAGGAAAGGCGCAAAGCTACACAGAGAAACCCTGTCTCAAAAAAACAAAAGAACAAAAAACAAACAAACAAACAAACAAAGAATTCCTAGCCACTCCCCCAGCCACATGACTGCGAGTGAGCTGTCCAGTAGCCAGGCATGATGCTTAGTCATCCTAGGGCCTTAAGTCCTAAGTAATCCATGTGCTGCATGATCATGTGATCTATGCACATTCATGGCGTAGCTACATAAGCCCATATGCACATGTGCATGACACACAAACACACACACACACACACACACACACACACACACACACACCTATAAAAGCAGGTTCCACCTCTTCCTTCCCTCTCTTCCTGCACGGTCATTCCACAGGCCTATGCACACCTTTTCTATTCCCTTCCCTTAATAAACTCTTATAGTGGGTTTTGTTGGCTTCTCTCTTAGGGTAAACGGTGCTGCTGCTTAATAAGTAACAGAAATCTTGCCTTGAAAAAATAAATAACAAAAAACAAAAGAAAAAAGTGTTAATCAAGTTGAAGGAAGTTTATTCCAGTTAAGTGGGGTCTTCCTCTGTATTCAATGTTCTTGAGGACAGTGCGTATCAAGGATTGTGGGAGACCCAACTCAGGTAGGGAGGTAGATACCACATTCCTCAAAGTTCTTTTCACTGGGGTTTTTGAAATGGCTTCTTATTCTGAGGATGCTGTCAAGGCCACACTGAGCCCTTTTCTTGTTAAAGCCACCTAAGGGTCTTTAGTAGCTGATACTCCTTTTACCCAAAGACAGTGAGGACTGTTAGGAAGTCCCATCGTCTGCCCCCCCAGGGTCCCACACACGACACTCACTCCTCTTGCCTCGGCAAATGGGCTCTTGCAGCTACAGACAATGTCCATTCCACTGGCCCCTCACAGCAATCTCTGTCACCCACCCCATCTGACACGGACCTCTCGACAAGTACCAGGGAGGGTCTGGCCTGGAGAGCCCTTATCGTTTTCAGATTGTTGTAGAGTGCCGACAAGCTGCGGTGTGATCCTGTCACCCACACAGACTGGTCATGCTTCCCCTAGCAAGAGCAAAGAGGCACACCTGTATGCTTACACTTACCAAATTAAAACAAAACAAAACAAACAAACAAACAAAAAAAAAAACAAAAAGCAAATCCAGGTTGCTCCATGGAAACCAGGTATATATCAATACACGGAACCACTCACTGATCTGTGAGGTAAATATTCTGACAGGAACACACAAGTTGACAGTTTGGCCTGAGTTCCCAGGCTCAAATAAAAAACAGGTATGGAATTTTTAATTTGACATAAGTAATGCAGATAATTTAGGAAAGTGTAAAAACTACTTTTAGAGTAAATATTCATCTTAACAGAAAAGAAATTGTTTAAGTAGAAACACAGTAAAATAACTATTTACAAATTGATTTATGTGTGTGTGTGTGTGTGGTGCAGGTTCTCAAACCCAGGGCCATGCACACAGTAGGCATCACTCTGCCTCGGAACTGTACACCTCCAGCTCTAAAACAGCAATTTTAAATGGTATTCCTCTGTTTTATTTTTTTATTTTTTTTGAGCTCCTTGGAGCAGAGATGCACTTAACATGTGGTAAAAATTAGGTATTCAAACTGTCACTCACAAATTTGCTTGGGGCTTCCTCCTTTTATATTCTGGTCGTTTTGAAAACTTATAGATTGTGGTCATCTGAATCTCTTTATAGACTTAAACTAGGAAAATGCCATCACTTCATGCAAAGCAGACATGGTCCTCCATTCCACAGAGCATGGTGAGTTGGAAAGAGAACATGCTTCCAGGTCTTCTAAGAACTTTTTAGATATTATTTGGATACACTTGCAAAGAATTCTTGGAAACCTTTGTGTTTATTTAACTGGCTTTTCCTCTTCCATTCACACAATTAACTATCTGCTACTTAAAAGTGCACAGAACGCCAGCTTCTATCACCGGGCCTCAGTGGTTCTTTGCCCATGGGTTACTCCGAGCTAACTACCTCAGCACAGGCTCCGCTCTCCTCCACTTCCTCTCACTGCAGTTCAAGGTTTACTTCCACCCACATTCACTGAATGCGTGCTCCCTGAGAGGATGGTGACTCAGACTGCATACTTGGGGAGCAATTCTTCCCTCACATAAAGAGACGATTTTGCAGGTATGCATCACCACAGCCCTGCCTACCTTCATCCTGCCCCCAGATTTGCAGGATCCTGCTTCCATCTCCTATCCTTTCCTGCAATTTGACATAGTCCTTCCAATTTACCAGAAGCGCGATCTTCCTAATCACCACAGAATCTTCACTGATGCTTTTCATTGTCTTTGCCCCTCTCCTCCCACTTTCCCTTCCCCACCCCCACCTCAAGATGGCCTCCTTGTCCACTTGGCACCTCACGGTTTTTAACATTCTGAGCGTGCTCTGTCAACCAGCCTTTTATACCCAAAGCAATAAGTATTTGTCCTGAGCCCTGCCTAAACAAGAGAGTTGACATCCATGGCCAAGGAAAGGAGCATCTATTTCACAATAACCCTGTCTCTCTTTGTCATCTGCCTGCTTTGGTGGGATGGAGAATGAGAGATTTCAAGTCAGAATGAGAATTCCCCCAGAAAATGCACCCAAGGAAATCAAAGTTGCGAGAACTTGAACTCGTGTCTCAGCACCTTTGAGAATAAGACCGTTACCACAGTGTAAAGTCAAATTTGAAGCAAGCCTTGGTTAAATACTGACCAGGCTGATGGACTCTCTGGCCAGGTCCATCTCTGGTTTCCCAGAAAATGGCGTTTTGCAGGGGCTTAAGGATTTCCCACGAGATCTAATCAGGGGCAAGCATACATCTTTACATAGTTCCTGCCCCCATACCTCCAGCACACATGTGATCAAGCACCTCCGGTGTAGATGGGTCAAACAAACTTGTATAGAGGAGTGAAAAGGTGTGGCTTGTTATCTGCCATAAACAAGCCTCCAGCATTTCAGGGAACTATCTGTCCTTGGGCAAGGGGCTTACAGGTTACAGGCATTTCTATTTCATGGGTCTTTTAGGCACAGTAATTAAAACTTTTTATTTTATGCATTGGTATTTTGCCATGGGTGTCGGGTCCACCAGAACTGGAATAACAGACAGTTGTGAACCATGTGGGTGTTGGGAATTGAACCAGGGTCCTCTGGAAGAGCAGTCAATGTTCTTAACCACTGAGCCATCTCTCCAGGCCTATAATTAAAACTTAAAACACAGCTTTGGCTCTCTCAACATGAAGGAAGGACTTTGATAGGAAATGAATAGTCACAAAAGTACATCTTGTTTGGTAAGGAGTGGTAGAATGAGTATGGAAAACAACAACAATAACAAAATGTGATAAAAGACCACATCAAGTTCCCCAGGATGGCCATTGGGAAAATGAGGGGATAGGAATCAAAGCAGGATTGGGGGAGCTGTGGTCAGAATGATCCCTTCAGACATTTCCTCTGGATGCTCTATTAAACAGGGACATTCTACATACATCCCTTGGATTCAGAAAGACAGATGTAGGGATGCAGAACTATTCCCACCCTTCATCTTATTTTTGCTAAGAAAAGATAGAATTGGAACGTAGGCACAGCTGCAGAGGGCGTGGTGTTGTGAGCATGGATCAGGGTGCTGCCACAAGGCCCCCTCTAGACCTCTACTTGAACTTGGAGCTATGAAGCCTCTCACTGGGTCAGGATTTCCGAACCCAAATATTCTGAAGCTAAGTCAGCAGCATTGGGGTGAAGGCTGGAAGAGCCCTGTGTAGGCCTGCAAGTGTATGGAAAGGGGTCTTTCTGCTTCCTCTGCCTCCTTTTTTGAGTCTACCCCCTGCTCTTGTCCTTTCCCATCTCCCAGGAATCTAGCATTCCATGTTTTCGCTCCCCTAAACACGTTTGTTTGACCCATCTACACCAGAGGTGCTTGATCACATGTAGGGCGGGAGGTATGTGGGCAGGAACTATGTTAGGATGTACGCTTGGCCCTGATGGATGTAGACTGGAGATACAAAGGCAGGAAGTACATCAGGATATATGCTTGCCTCGGATTGGACCTGATGGGAAATATGGTGGCCCTGTGGTTTTGTCCTTTTTGAGTCTTTGCAAAAACGTGACTCATGGCCATTTCCTGGGAACCCAGGCATGGATCTGGCCAGAGTCCACCTTCCTAGCCAGTATTTAATTAAAGTTTGTTTCAAATTTGGCTCAAAATTGTGGTAGTGGTCTCATTCTCAACTGGTAGGGTAATGGTGTCCAAAGAAATTTGGTAGGTTTACTATATCCACTCCAAAAAACGATTCCGACAGAACATCTTTTCTTGCTCCCTCTTCTTCATTTTCATAATTGTGTCTGAGCTTTGTACCTTGAACCATCACCTCTGCTTTCTCCGGCCCCTCCTTCAGTTCCTGGCAATCCCCAGTCTGGTCTTGGCAGCCGGAAGTCTGCTTTCTTTAGAGCCTGCCCATGAGAGCGCTCACTCGACGCTTCGTCTTTCGCTGTCTGGCTTATTTCACGTAACATAAAGTCAACAGGGTTCATCTACGTGTGAGGCCTTTTCTGATACATGTCTCCTTCATGTAGTGGGTAGCCATTCCAGCTTTGATCTGGAAGTTCCAACCCCCATTGAGGCTTCGGTAACTGTCACGTCTACAAGGCGGGGCCAAGAGAGGACCCTGAAGATGCGAGATCTGGATGCGCCATGCTCTCTTGGTTCCTGGAGCCTGGATGCTGGAGGTAGATTGAGCAGAGTTCTCCAGAGAACACCACTGGACTGCGCTGCGTCTTTCCCAGACCCTGCGACCTACCTATCCCTCCATTTGTAAGTTATGCCACTAAATAAACCTCCCTTTTAACTACGTGGAGTGGCCTTAATAATTTCACCAATACCTTCATGGTTACATTTTCCTCACCAAACCTGCCAGAAATCTCATCAGTCTGACTGACAATTTTGTGACATTTCTTTAGCCCTCGCTGGAAATTCTCTAATTTCTAACTAGTCTGAACTCAGGACATTTTTAATCTGCAGCCTATTTATAATAACAGAACTGCGAGATCAAGCTGGAAGTCGTCTTCCTTTTCCAGAATTTCCCCTCAAACCATCATCTATTGTGATTCTCTTAGACATCACCTCACGTGCTCTCACGTGTGAGCGTTTTCCTGCCGTGGAATCATCTCAGAACGACTCCAGGTGCCCACAGAATCGAAGTCCCCTCCCCCATCATTATTCATGGATATGTCTCAGTTAACTCTTACTCTAGCCTCACTTAGACTTTAGAAGGTAATGGAGCTTCTTTTACCTTTTGTAACACTAAATAGATCTTTGCTGCTCTTGATCTATCTCACTTTCTCCTTGAGGTTTTAGAGCAATTAACTTGTTCAGTAGTCGCAATTAGTCAACACCGGTTGCGTGCTCACACAGTGCCCAGTGTCCAGACTGAGCAGAGATGAAAGGGAAGAGTTTTTCCTTTCAGAAAACTTTATGATAGGGGCCTGGGGGGACAGCTAACTCCTCAAATGTCTGTCCCATGGGCAGAACATCCTGGTTCATATCTCCAGAACTCAGTCAAAAAGACTGGGATAGTGATGTGCTCCAGCAACCCCATAGAAGGAGGAATGGGTGGGTGGACCCTTGAAACTTGTTGGCCACCCTGCTTAGCTAAATCAGTGAGCTTCAGATTCAGTGAGAGAGGTAGCCTTTAAAATTACAGCTGGAGAGAGACTGAGAAAAGACAGTTAGTGTTGAACTTGGGCCGCCACATGCATGTGCACATGCACGTATGAACATATGCACACACCTACACCACGAAGTACATACACCACACACACATACACACGCACCACCACCACTACCACCACCACCACCTAAGCACATACAGTAGAAAGAAATTTGTGACTGAGCTGCAGCTTTGGGTCACGAATAAACAAAAGATATGCTGAGTACTGAAAGGCAAATCCAAAACCCAGGAGATTGTTCCTGCCACATTTGTCTCTAGCTTGATTTTCAGAGATCTTGGGAGCTCTGCTTCGGTGTATCCAAGTTACCGCCACCCCAGCAACAGAGGACCTTTGAGGCTGACTTGGGTTCCAGAGAACTGAAGTGTACCTGGTGCCGTTAAACAAAATAAAGAGGAATCAGGAATTTGAGAGGCCATATTTAAAGGATCAGGTAATCTGTAAACTGTCACTACATGAATTGCCTGTAGTTAATTTAAGTATGTGTTTTGTTTACAAATTATATTACAAAGGAACTTCTACAGCTTAATTAGGAGTCAATGCATGAATTTTGAAATAACTAGACTATATGTAATATATATTATATATATATTCCATATACATATACTTGATGAAAGCAAATAACAAGATTTCTTTCTTTAAAATGGATTGTTCAAAACACCGGCAGGGGGAGAAGGGTTGTTAAAAAGTTTGCTACAAGGTCCTGGCTTATGTCCCAGAGGCCAAGGCAGTATTAATGAAAAGGGAAATTGAGCGACAGGACCATCAAAGGGGAGTGCCTGAAGCTAGAGAGGAGAGTAGGACCAGAGCCAGAAATAGCCCACAGCAGGATTCCTGAGCGATAATCCCCCTGGGTGACCTCCAGGCAGGGTTTTACAGCCTAGAAAGGTCGTCAGTTCCCCTGAAGTCCACCCTTTTTCCTGAAAGACGGTCTGTGGGCATCAGGAGATGCACAGGGCACTTGGGGCCTGGTGGCTGCCAGGGCACCTCCTCAAGACCCATCTAAAGCTGCTGTGGGTATCTGGCGCTCAGCCCAAACGCTGTGGGAGGTACACAAGGCGGGCTGGTGGGTAGATACAACAGATGTGGGCCTTCCTTTCAGTCCTCACAGCCCTTATCATTCACTGGCTGACAGATGCATTGTCGTCCCAAACTGGACGGCAACTGGACAGGGTGTCCCACCCAGTGCCCTTCTCCACACACTTTTTTAATGAAGCACCCGAAACTGAGCATCTCAGCTTGGCTTTTAACAATGTCAAGATTGGGTGTCAGTGGCATCATGAGTGTATGAAGGGGCTGGTTGCCCCTGCAGTCAGGCTTTGATAGATATTGCCTTGGGGGAGGGAGGGAGTCTGAAAACTGTCCCTTGGGACCCTAATGCTACCACAGTGATTGCAGGAGCCAGACGCCCCAACTGGACTGTAGATAAAAAGCCAAGAGTCTGTAAATCTCAAGCTGGGAGGCACCAGACTTGCCCTCTTCCTCCTGCCTGGCACTAAGCAAAGACAATAGCGTCATGCTTGGAAGTTTTAAATCACCCCAAACGCAAGTGGCTTCACAGAAAAGGAATCCACAGGGTTTCCTTGGGGCTTTTCCCAGAGTGACTCATGCACACTCCTCCCAGGTGGGAAGGACCCTGAGCAAATGAAATGGAATTTACTTCTCTCTAAATGGAAGTTGAAATTGCGTTTATTAGACAATTACGTTTCCAAGTGCCTGCTAAAATATGTTCTTCCCCTCCTCAAATAAAATAAGATATGGCAAAGACGAAACTTGGTATTCTCCCTTTTCCTGCTGGTTTCGTTGAGAACTTTGTCTTCTCTAACAACTGTAATGGTCCTGGCACTGAAACACTCTTTAACTTTGCCCTCCAACCTGCCTGGCACATCCTACATGCTGGGAAGTCCCTTCTTTCCTCCTTTTACTTGAGCTGGCATGGGTGTATGCTTTCACGATCGTCACCCTAGCTCCTGGCGGGACTCTCTATTCCCGGCCTCGATCTCCCAGCTCCAGAATTCCTGCCCTCAACAACAGGAGGCCCAGGAGAGCAACCCCACTGTCAGATGGTGATGTCTCCATGGCACCGTGTGGCTCTAGGCTCTATCCTTGCCAAAAGGGTAGCAACTTGATGCGTTAACCCTGTCTTTCCCCGACCTTTACTTATCAACACTACTCACTTCTTCTCTATTCAAATCTCACACTTAAGTCACGAATACCCTCAGAAGTAATTGGTTCCTCAGATGAACCTCTTTTTCTGTTTCTGTAAACTGTCCCCCATATAAGACACCTTCCTCTTCTCCTTTGTCTATCTTTCAGGTTCAGACCTGGTATCTGTTTCTATCTTTTCAAAGAGTTAGTTGTGATTTGGGGGGGGGGGGAAGGGGGGCTTGTTGGTTTGTTTTGCTTGTCCTCAAAATACTTAACCTTTATTGATGCTAGTCTCACAATATTATTACACATTGTTAGCAATTTATCCACGTATCTTACTTCTCCATATCTCCTATAACGTATGCTAGCAAAAAACGAAGAAAATGACGAGTGGTTTTGCACAGTGGTTGCAGATTTGAAAATACTAAGTAACTACCCAGTTGTGTTGGAACAAGCATTCAGTGCAAGCCAGAAGACATTGGAAAGGGTCAAGGGAGTAGCCCCATGGCCTCTCAAGCTCCTTCCAGTGCTGACTCTGGCAGTTCTCCTACTGTGCCCACTCTCCCACTGGTAGAGCTTTGTGTAGGTCTGTAGCCATGGAAGGACTGAGGAGACCGGCTAATAATGGAATGTTGGGTTTAGCAGAGCTACACAGAAGCCAAGTAAACTAGCCAAGCCCAAGTAACTAGGGTTAGATTTTATTTGCTGGATTTCATGCAACCAAAGTGAAAACACACATGCTTCAAGATGAGTTAGCTAAGCAACATTTCCAAAGCTCGACTTTTCCTAGGCATGGTCTTGTGCTTACCAGAAGGGTGACAAAAGATTAAAATCCTGAATTCTTTAGCATAGTTTATAACCAGAAAATTCTGTAAACCCAGGCAGCCCTAAATACTATTTGTGTGCATGTGCATGCATGCACATGCATGTGTGTGTGTGTGTGTGTGTGTGTGTGTGTGTGTGTGTGTGTGCAGCTATGCATGTCCATGTGTGAACCTGCCTGTGGAAGCCAGATGGCAACCTTGGATGTTGTTACTCAGGCACCATCCACCTTTTTTTTATTCTTTTTGAGACAATGTCTTTCACTAACCTGCATCCTGACGAGTAGGGTAGAGAAGGCTGGCTGAGTTAGCGGTCGCAGGCATCTTAGGACCCATCTGCCTCTGCCTCCTCAGAGTGGTGATTACAAGCACATGCCATTATGTCCAGCTTTTTAACATGGATTTGGGGAGGGGGCGTTCAACTCAGATCCTCATGCTTCCTGAGTGAGTTATGTCTCTAGCCTCTAAACGTTATTGTTTTGATGTGAAGTTGTCTGTGTGCCTTTAGGACACACTGGCTAGAAGGTCAGAGTTGAATACGGTGGAGGAGAAATAACCAAAGCAGCCCAAAGGGTCAAGCTCCACCTGCTGTGTCAATGGTCTGTGGAGAGATGGGGCTACCAGCCAGCTTTGCAGGCGAGTGTTGATCAAAAGAAATAGAGAGCTTTGCTTAGAAGATGCATCGGATAGGCTTGCATGGCTAGAGAGGAGAGCGTGTGGCCTTAGGTGTGGGAAGAAATAAAGATATTGGCTAGAATCAGTCAAAACTAATCTATACATTTTGGGTAGCAGGCAGTACCAAGGATTGAAGCAACGGTTACCTAATGATTTTAGCTTCACGGAGCCACTGAGGAATATCGCTTTCTTATGCAATGGCACTTGGGCAGTCATGTCTTTCTTCTGAGAAAAGACATCATCACATTCCACCAGAGCTCCAAATCCACCCATTGACAATCATTAGCAAAAGTAGCTGAAGAAACACATGAACCGAGTGGATGCATCAAAATTTAAATGCATATCACTGTTCTGAAACTTGAGATTTTAGTTGAAGCTGGATTTACTACAAAGGAATCCCATTGCAGTAAAATTAAAGAGCAGAATATTAAGTGAAATATGCCTCAGGGATATTGCTTCTTTCTTTAAAAACAGTTATTCCATATATCTGGGGCTAGTGTGTGTGTGTGCATGTTCACTCACCGAAGTCAGAGTATATTTTGAAGTGGAAACAACTGTAAAAGGGCCTTTTGTATGAGCAAAGATATCGTTTAAGTTACTTTTCTATTGCTGTGATGAGACACCATCACCAAGGTAACTTAGAGAAGAGTTCATTTGGGAGTTACAGTTTCAGAGGATGAGTTTGTGACCGTCACGGAGGAGCGCATGGCACTGGACAGGGAAGCATGAGGCTGGAGCAGTAGCTGAGAGCTCACATGTAGTTCACAAGGACAAGGCAGAGAGCAAGAACTCACTGGGAATGGCATGAGCTTTTGAAACCTCCAAGTCCACCTCTAGTGACATGCCTCCTCCGATGCCATGCTGCCCAATCCTTCACAAGGAGTTCCACCAAATAGGGACCAAGTATTCGAATATACAAGCCTTTAGGGGCCATTTTATTTAAGATACCATGTATATGTATAAAACCATTGGCATACAAGTAAAATTAGGCTACGGACACTGCTTAGCAATTTGTCTTCTAAAATATTGAGGGAAATGGCATAAGGTTGTACATGACGATTTTTAAAAAGACAGAATGGTATTTTATTTAATAAAATGCATCACAATTCATTGAACTGCAGACTTATGTCATTTTCTGGGGCTTACATTTACAGTGTTTCTTTTCAGTAATATCCATTAAGAACTATAATAAAAACAATCTGATTTTCAACCTTGTCCCAGGTTTTGTTTTAACTTTCATTAATTAAAGATAAAATGAATTTTAAAATGCATAGATTTTAAAATAGCCTAGCATGTTGCTAACCAAGTGAATTGATCACCAGTCGTCAGATATGAATTCATAATCATTTCAGAGCTGATGAACATTTAAAGGTTAAGGAGTGATAGTACTACTCCAGTATAAACAGACATTCAAAATCATGGAAGGAATAATGAGGAATACTCACTTTGAATTTATTGATGGTTTTCCTTTGTCCATTCTTCTGGTTGGGTATGACATGTGGAACTCAGAGCTTTGCATTTCTGAGCTATGCTGTGCCACATAGCTGAGTCCCCAGTCCCAGAAATACTCACTTCCAAAATATGAGTTTTCAGGCCACTTACTTGGAGACACAGAGAAAAACTAAAAGCACATGAAATTTCTGCAGGTGTCTATCATGAAAACTTAAGTCCATAAGTAAACCAGATGCAACATACTGAAAAATTAATATTAATTTGCCAAGTAAAAATTCTAAAAATAACATGGAAGATTAAGAACTGTGTCAGGGGTCACAGAATGATTAAGACATCCTATGTTGTTTACCAACAAACCAAAATGTGTGTGGTTTGGGTGCCAATTAAAAGGATGCAGAAAAACACAAATTGCAATGATTTAACTTGACTAGCTCATCAGTTAATAGGCTATTAGTAAAACGAGTTTTTGTAGCTTAGTTTCCAGACCTCCTACCTGTTTGAGGATACAGTGGGATGGTGGAGAAAGCATGCTGGGGTCAGATCTACTCAGTGTGCATGCCATGCTCCCTGATGACAAGGGATGTGGAGAAAAGTTGACAGGTGTCTGCTTGCCGTGTCCTGGAGTAAGAAATCAGATGGTGGCAGAGCCTATTTGTCAGTACAGATGTCCTGAAGGACAACAGTGACTCCAGAACGGCAGAGAAGGACATGTTTCCTGTATGGCAGCAGGTGGAACACAGGATGAGCTAACTCTTTTCCTCCCTCTCTTCCTTCTTTCTTTCTCCTCATTCTTCTTCCTTTCTTTTTCTTCTTCATTTGATGAATAGGTAATGAATTATTCATTACCATCATTCCTAAAAAAGAATAATTTATTTTTAATTAAAATCGTCAGTGTACAAAATAATGATCTTTTTTTACGACATGTTTCCATGTGTATTACTGTAGTTTGCTCATGGTCCTTGGCCCTCTGCTCTACCTTTCTCTCTTTTCCCTGGTCCCTTTCCTACCCACTGACAGCTCCCTTTCTGTTTCCATATTATTCTTGTGTGTACCTAGTTTACATGTAAGAGAAAGCATGCAATGGTGAGCTCTCTCTAGTTCCATACATCTTTCCTACAAACAACATACTTTCCTTCTTGTTTACAGCTGAATAAAATACCATGTTTCCTTCATGGAGTCTGGTTTCATCTCTTTGGTGTTGTGAATAGTGTGCCACTAAAAATGGATGGGCAGGTATCTCTGTAATATATTGAGTAAAATTTCTGTAGACAGATATCCAGCACTGGTACAGCTGGGTCATATGCTTGGTAGGTCTAGATTTAGGGTTTTTGAGAAATCTCCATACTGACTTCCACAGAGGCCATACTAGTTCACATTCCAACACTGGATAAAGGTTCCTCTTTCTCCACATCCTTGCCTGCAGCTGTTTTCCTTACTTAGCCATTCTGACCAGGGAGAGTGAATCTCGAAGAAGTCAGAGTTTTCATTTCATCCTGAAGTGTTCCTGTTCCTTCCTGGAGCAGTTTCAAAGTTTCTGGTTTTACATTAAGGCCTTTGATCCATTTTGAAATAATTTTTGTTCAGAGTGAGAGATCAGTTTCGTTCTTCTACATGTGGATTCCCTTTCTCCCAAACCATTTATTAGGAGAGGCTATCTTAGACTCGTTTTGATTTGCATTTCCCCAATGATTAAGGATGTTGAGCAATTCCTTAAATGTCTTTCAGCCATTTGAGCTTCTTCTGTTGAGAACTCTCTGTTTAGCTCTATAGCCCATTTTTTAATTGGACTGTTGGGTATTTTGATGTCTAATTTCTTGAGTTTTTTTTATGTATTCTGGATATCAGCCCTCTGTCAGATGTGGGGTTGGTGAAGATCTTTTCCCATTCTGTAGGCTGTCGTTTTATCTTATTGACCGTGTCCTTTGCCCTACAATTTCAAGAGGTCCCATTTATTAATTCTTGCTCTCAGTGTCTGTGCTATTGGTGTTATATTTAGGAAATGATTTCTGGTGCCAATGCATTCAAGACTACTTCCTACTTTCTCTTGATATCCATCAGAATGGCTAAGTTCAAAAACACTGAAGACAGCTTATGTTGGAAAAGATGTGGAGCAAGGGGAACACTCCTCCACTGTTGGTGGGAATGCAAACTTGTACAGCCACTTTGGAAATCAATATGGCGTTTTCTTAGAAAATTGAGAATCAACCTCCCTCAAGACCCAGCTATACCACTCTTGGGCATACACCCAAGGAATGCTCGATCATACCACAAGGACACATGCTCAACTATGTTCATAGCAGTATTATTTGTAATAGCCAGAACCTGGAAACAACCTAGATGCCCTTCAACTGAAGAATGGATAAAGAAAATGCGGTGCATATACACAGTGGAGTACTACTCAGCAGAGAAAAATAATGACATCATGAGGTTTGCAGGCGAATGGATGAAACTAGAGAAAAATCATCCTGAGTGAGGTAACCCAGACTCAGAAAGACAAACATGGTATGTATTCATTCATAAGTGGATACTAGATGTAAAGCAAAGGATAACCAGACCACAACTCACAGCTCCTAGTAAAGAGGATCCTGAGAAAGACACAGGGATCACCCAATGATAGAGAAATGGATGAGATCTACATGAACAAACTGGGGGTGGGGGTGGGGTAATGGAGGGCAAGGATTGGGGGAAAGAGAGCTTAGGGGAGCAGAAGGTACCAGCTGGATCAGAAGCAGAGTGAGAGAAAGGGGAGGGAGATACCTTGATGAATGAAGACCGCATGGGAATAGGAAGAAACAGAGTGCTAGAGAGGTCCCCAGAAATCCACAAATACCTCCACTGTAGACTACTGGCAACAGTCTAGAGAGTGCCTGAGCTGACCTGCTCTGGTGATCCAATGGCTGAACACCCTGGCTGTCATGATAGAACTCTCATCCAGTGTCTGATGGAAGTGGATGCAGAGATCCACGGCCAAGCCCCAGGTGGAGCTCGGGGAGCCTAATCGGCGAAAGAGAGGAGGGATTGTATGAGCGAGAGATAGTGAGACCATGATTGGAAAAAGCACAGAGACAAATAGCCAGACTAGTGGAAATGCATGAACTGTGAACCAATGGCTGAGGAGCCCCCATGGAACTGGATCAGGCCCTCTGGATAAGTGAGACAGTTGATTAGCTTGAACTGTTTGGGAGGCCTCCAGGCAGTGGAGCAGGGACCTGTCCTTGGTGCATGGGCTGGCTTTTTGGAGCCTGGGGCCTATGCTGGGACACTTTGCTCAGCCTTGGTGTAGGGAGGAGGAGACTGGACCTGCCTCAGCTGAGTCTACCAGGCTGGGATGACTCCCCAGGGGAGACCTTGCCTTGGAGGGGGGGAAATGGGGGGTGGATTTTGGGTGAGAAGGCTGGGGGGTGGGAGGAGGGAGGACGGGGGAATCCGTGGCTGATATGTGAAATTAAGTTAATTATAAAATAAAAATATATATTTTAAAAAAGGAGAGGCTATCTTTTCTTTTCCAAAATAAGTTCTTGAATCGTTTGTCAAAAGTTAGGTGGCTATAACAGCATTTGTTTTTTGTGCAAGTACCATGCTAGGCCTTTGTAGTGTAATTTGAGTTCAGGAATTCTCTCTAGCCCTGCTGCTTTTTCTACACAGTATTTCTTTGGCTATTCAGGGTCATCTGTGCTCTGTGGGAATATTAGGATTTTTTTTCTCTAGTTCTATAAAAAATGTTAGTGCAATTTTACGAGAATTATGTTGAATCTATAGATTCTTTTCAGTAATAGTCACTTTTATGGTATTTCTGAGCATAGGAAGTCTGCCTTCTAGTATCTTCAATTTCTTCAGTGTTTCAAAGATTTCAGCATAGAGGTCTTTTATCTACTTTGTTAGGTTTAATCTTTATTTTGTTTTGTTTTAATGTGTCTCGGGGGAGAATTATTTCCTGACTTTTTTTTGTGGCAACTTCATTATTGGCATGTAGAAGAACTATGTGTTTTCCTGATGCTTTTCTTTTATCCTGTTGTTTGACTCCACGTGCTCATCAGATCAAGAGCTGTCTACTAGAGTTTGTGGGCCATTTTAAATACGACATCATGTTGTCTCCAAATGAGAATGACTTGACTCTTTCTTTCCAATTTTATCCCAATTTTTCCCCTCTTGCCAATTGCTCTACTGAAGGCTTCAGGCTCTATGTCTAATAAGAATGGGAATATCTTGTTCCTAATTTTAGAGGAAATGTTTTCAGTTATTCTCCACTTAGTATACTTTTGGTCATAGGTTTGCTCTGTTTGTTATGTTGAGATATGTCCTAGGTACTTCATAGCTTTTGTTATGTTAGAATGTTGAACTTGGTCATAAATTCTGCCTCTATTGGGGTGATCATGTTATTTCTGTCCCCAAGTGTATGTGTGTGTGTGTGTGTGTGTGTGTGTGTGTGTGTGTGTGTGTGTATGTGAAGAGAGAGAGAGAGAGAGAGAGAGAGAGAGAGAGAGAGAGAGAGAGAGAGAGAGAGAGAGAGAAATCCAATGAGTTTTATTAGGCTTGCTTATAAGAGAGCAAAGGCCTAGCAGTGACCACATTGTATGTTTTTCTAATGAGTTCTTAAATTTGTTTTACAGGTGTTTTGCTGGGTGTTTTGTTGTTGTTGTTTTTTGGGGGGCGGGGGTTGTTTGGTTTTGGTTTAGTTTACTTTTGCATCTATTTTCAGCAAAGAAATTGGACTGTAGTTGTCATTTTTGTTGTGTTATTTGGTTTGGGTGGCAGAGTAACTCCTGCCTCATGGAAAGAGTCCCGTTTGGTTGGTCGTGTTCTTTCTCTTGCTGTTCTGTGGAACATCTGGGGAGTGTTGGCCTTGGCTTTTCTCTAAAGGTTTGGTAGAGACCAACAGTGACTCTGTCTGGCCTGGGTTATGACTGGTGGGAGATACTTTATTTCTGCTTCAGTTTCACAGCTTGTTTTAGGTTTAAATTGTTTATATTCTTTTATTTAGTTCTGATAGTTCATATGTACATAGGAGTTTATCCATTTCTTTTATATTTTCCAGGTTTGGGGAACGCTAAAGTTTTCAAAACAATCTTTCTAAGGATTACTTCAGGATTTGTTGGCATGTACTTTGATATCATCATTTTCATTCTAATTGTATTGATTTGGGCTTTCTCTTATTCTTTTGATCATTTTGCTTAATGATTTGTCAACTGTCAATCTTGTTTGTTTGTTTGTTTTCACTGAACTAGCTCCTCTGTTTCATTGATTCTTCGCTTTGTTTTTTGTTTTTATTATTATTTTTATTATTTTATCTTCTGAGTATGAGTGTTTTACCTGTATGTATGTATATGTATGTATACCACATATGTGCTCGATGTCCATGGAGGCAAGAAACATGTGTCAGATCCCTTGGAACTGGAGTTACAAATGGTTATGAGCCACCATGTAGGTGCTGGAAATCAAACCTGGGTCCTCTACAGGAGCAGCCAGTGCTCTTAATGCTGAGCTATCTCTCCAATAACTGTTTGCTTGATTCTTTGTATTATTCTTGTATCTTCCATTTGTGTATGTAGCGGGTGTAGGGGGGTATGCTAAGCCATGGATGCCAGGGTTTAATGTCTAGCTTTCTTTCTTTCTCCTCCTCCTCCTCCTCCTCCTCCTCCTCCTCCTCCTCTTCCTTCTCCTTCTTCTTCCTCCTTCTCTTCTTCCTCTTCTTTCTTTTTAATAAGGTCTGTCACTGAACCTGGAACTTGTCACTTCAGGTAGATTGACTGGTCAGACAGTGTCCAGGATCTGCCTGTATCAAACATCCAGCACAAATGTTATAGATTCATGCTGCTATATCTGGTTTTCAAATGGGAACCTGCTCTCAAAAGCATTCTCTGGCCTCCACCTGCACTGTGCCATGTGCACACACACACACACACACACACACACACACACACACACATACTACATAGTAAATATGATATTTTTAGATCCTAGCACTCAGGAGGCAGAGGCAAGAAGAGCTCTGTAAGTTCGAGGCCAACCTGGTTTGCAAAGTGAGTTTCAGAACAGCCAGGGCGGTTACAGAGAGAAACTCTGTCTCAAAAAAAAATGAAAAACCAAAACCGAAATGTAATTTTAAAATAATAAATAAATAAAACTATCACTACACCTTCATTTTAGTTATTACTTCTCCTCATTTTGTTTTGTCTTTTTACCTCAGAATGTCTTCTTCTTGGACCAGTACTACTCATACAGTCTCGGGGTCCTGGTTGGGTTCACTTTCTCTGCCAGTTAAAGAATTAAAAGGCAGGAAAAAAAAATCTTCACGGCAACAGGGAAATCCAGAGCACCAGAGACAGAATCAGCAATGGACGATCCCCAGACTGTATCGATATCTTGACAATGAAGAAAAAAACAAAAAAACCAAACAAAAACAAAAACAAAACAAAAACTCCTTTATTTCTTTAGTCTGACTCCAAGGAGAAGGCTTCACACTCACAAAAGTGACTGTTATCCATGCGACACAAAACAGCATGCTCTGGTAAGCATGTGCATAAACTAGAATTCCGCCATTGGTGTTAATAATATAAAATTGGGCAACACATTTGGAAAATATTCGGTAACTTCTTAAGTGCTAAATAAAAATTTTTAAGTATCCATGAGTCAACAAATATACCCCCATATATCTACCCAGGAGGAATGAAAAGAAATGTTTCCCTCACCCCATCACTATATCTCAGTCACTTACGCCTGGAGGCACTCTTTCCATGGAAACCCACTGGCTGTGCCAGCCTGGGGACCAGGAGGCTGACTTTAGTCCTGCTCTTGTCCTCCAATTCTAACTCCCCAGACTCCCCAGCCCTGGAGCAGAGCGCTTGCTGGGGCCTCTCCTCCCTCTCCGACTCCATTCCCAGGGAACTCTGCAGACCTTCTCCTATAGCCTTCTTCCCCTACCCCATGCCTTTGTCTCAGCCACAAACACACAGAAGAACTCTCTACCTGGAAACCTGCTAGACAAGCTGGCTTAGGAACCAGATAGATTATCCTTACTCTCCTTCCTGTTTATCACCTACAATTCCCCAGTCTCATCCCCGGCCCTGCAGCAGACCAAATTCAGGGACCTGTCTTTCCTTTCTTCTTCCAGTCCCTGGAGACCCCACAGATCTTCATGGAAGGACTCGCCTTCCTCTGTCCTATGGACCTTCTCAACTTCCTCCGACTAACCTCATCCCTTCCTGTCAGCTCCCAATACCTAGAATCATGTTCTACCCGAGGCCACAAGTAGCTACTTCTGGCAAAGGCTCAGAAGCACTCCCCACAAGGCAACCCACAGCCACATCATGCTCCTAGAATCCAGTGAGGTCAGCAGAAACCATGATAGGGAACACTTACTCAACAAGGACAAGGACAGGTATCAACAACTAGAACACAATCATCCTAAACTCAGATGCCTGACACCAGTGCAAAAATACAATCAATAACAATCAGGACGATGTCTCCACCAAAGGCCAGCAACCCTACTACAATAGGCCCTGAGAAATGCAGTAGTTGGTGTGGCGACTTCAGTATCTTTCAAAATAGACTTCAAACCAAAACTAATCACAAGATATTGAAAAGGACACTACATCCTCATCAATGGAAAAATCCACCAAGGGTGTATTTCAATTCTATATATGTGTGTACCAAATACAACGGCACCAAAGTTCATTTTTTTTAAAAAAAGCAAAACAATATTATAGCTAAAATCACATATTGGCCCTCATAGAGTGATAGTAGGGGACGTCATCACCCCACTCTTTGGCAACAGAGAGGTCATCCAGAGAAAAACTACAAAAAAAAAAAAAATGCTAGAGCTAAATGGCATCATAAAACACATGGACCTAGCAGATATTCATAGAATATTTCAGCCAAAAACAAAAGAATACACCTTCTTCTCAGAAGCTCATGGGACTTCCTCCAAAACTGACCATATACTTGGACACAGAACAGGTCTCAACAGACACAAGAAATTTGAAATAACATCCTGCATGCTATCTGACCGCTATAGATTGAAGAGGATTTCAACAGAGAGCTTACAAACTCATGGGATCTGAATAACTCAAAATGGGTCAAGACAGAAATTAGGAAGGAAATTCCAAACTTCTTAGAATTGAATAAAATGACAACACAACATGCCCAAACTAATGAGACACCATGAAGGTGGTTCTAAGAGGCCAGTTCAGAGCACGAAGTGTCTACTTTAAAAAAGAAAATGGAGAGAGCTCCTATTAGGAACTTAACAGCACACCTGAAAGCTCTAGAACAAGAAGATTATCACACGCAAAAGGAGTAAATGGCAATAAATAGTCTATAGATGAATTTCTGAACAGTCTTATTAAATAAGAAACACAGAGCCAAATACAGGGGTGAAAGCTGTAGAGATCAGAGAAATAGTGAGAACCACCAGCTCACCTTAGCTCACCACGCCGCTGTAGCTTCCCAAGAAAACCAGCTACTTCCTATCTAACCTGTGCCTTTATTGCCTTGCTGTTTTGCCTTCTCATTGGCTCTTAACCCAGCCACCTGACTTCCTCTCACTGCCTGTCTGTACAGACCTCCAGATCTCTATGGTTGGTACTAGGATTAAAGGCGTGTGTTACCATGCTTGGCTGTTCCCTAGTGTGTCCTTGAACACATCGAGACTCGGCCCACCATGTGATCAGATTATGGGCGTGTGCTACCACCACCTGATTTTCCTTTATGGCTGGCTATGACCTCTGATCTCCAGGCAAACTTTATTTATTAACATACAAATAAAATATCACCACAATAATCAAACTTATGGCTGAAATCAACAAAATAGAAAAAAATCCAGAGAATCAATAAAATATAGTTAGTTCTTTGAGAAAACTGGTAAGATTGACAGACCCTTAGCTAAATTAACCAAAAGACAACCAGAGAAGATCCAAATTAATCAAGTTAAAGGCAAAGGTGGACATAACAACAGACACCGAATATCCAGAGTATCCCGAGAAATCGGTAAGAATACACTTTAAAAACTTGTACTCCACCAAATTAGAAAATGTGAAAGAAATGGATTATTTCCTGGGCATCTGCCCAAAGCACTCTCCATCCTGTTCCAGAGACACTTGCAGCTCCATAAACTTGGAGATGATTGCAGTGTCCGTGTAAGAAAACTGAATTCATTTCATACAAATCATAACAGAGCTGGAAGGGAGGGAGGAAAAGGAGAAGAGGTGAATAAGAAAGGGAAAAGGGAAGGACTATAAAGTGGCTTCCAGGACGCAGCTCTGAAGCTGGAGGACTCAACCTAGGAATCGCTGTGTCTAATCCAGTGCACTCGACAACACCACAGAACACACCACTAGACTCTCCTATTTTGGGAATAATGAACAAGTTATGCGCCGAGCTAAGGAAGTTCACAGGCTGCGGAGGGTGGAAAAACAATCTTTCCTTTCATCTATTTTTGTGAAAGTAGCAGAAGCTATAAACATCTTCTTTTTCCTGGGTTGGTAATTTTATCCCTCATGACCTGTCTTTAGCCCCAGAGAAGGAAGCCATTCGGTTCGCCCTGTGGGGACTGAGTGGTCCTCTCACGTTCT
Source organism: Peromyscus eremicus (assembly GCF_949786415.1). Classification (NCBI taxonomy): domain Eukaryota; kingdom Metazoa; phylum Chordata; class Mammalia; order Rodentia; family Cricetidae; genus Peromyscus; species Peromyscus eremicus. The sequence continues at coordinate 25,900,221 of NC_081424.1, read as the reverse complement.
CCAGTTCATCAAGCAGCCCCCTCTATTCCCACATCTTCTCTCACCTGCTTCTGGTATTTATCTTGTCAAGCACTGGCAAGAGAGGACAGGAGAATTAGTTGTTGGAACGGTGAACCGACACCATGGGCCACCCCACAGACCCAGGAGCCATTTATTCGTTTGATAACACATCTTCAGAGATGACAGACAGCCCTTCATTCTGAAATCATTCTCAGGCCACCCGTGTTCCCTGACACAGAATGGACACAGCTGGGAAGAGGCCAGACTCGTCCCACACACTCATACGTCTTGTCCCAGAGACAAGCCCAGGGCTGTGTGGGTGCTTTGCTTCCTGGGAGGGCGAGTCTTGCAGATCACTGCCAAGATGCTCCTGCCTGCAACACACAGTGCAAACAAGAGATCATCACAAGCCCATCCTGCTGCTAATAAACCATTGAGAAATGAAGTGCAAACAGTATCAGTGTCCTTGAAGTTAAAAGTACACCCACTGTTCAACAACAGATGCGTGATAGGAACATAGTAGAAGAATCCCTTTTCTACTCTGGGCCTTGCATATTTATGACATGTGCCTACCTTGTCTGTAAGTTCACAAGGAGGAGTTAGTGGCAGTGCCTCAACTCAGAAAGTAGTGGCATACCCATGTGTATTTATATTATCCAAAGCAAGATGAACAGGCCACTATGAAAAAAAATGATGGGGAGATTGTGATATTCATGGTTGTTAGCTTGACTAATATGGAGTTAACTCAAATCCAAATGGCCGGTTACATTTGTGAGGATTTTTTTTTTTTTTGGTTGAATCATTTGAGGTGGGAAAATCCACCTTAAATTTGGGCCACACATCCTCATGACAACCTATATAAAGGACATGGAAGAAGAAAGCTTTTGCTCTTTGCCTGCTTACCCTCACTCTTGCTGGCAAGTTCATTCCTTCACTGGTGTCAGAGCCTACTTCTTCAGAATTCCAGCATATACTGAAGACTAGCTGAGCCATCCAGACTCGTGGACTGAATGACTATCGGATTCTTGGACTTTCCATTGGCAGACAGCCATTGTTGGAATATTCAGACCATAACGTCTAAACCACTCTAATAAATCCCATTTTTACATGCACATATATTCATTATATCAGTTCTGATTCTCTAAAGAACCCCAAACTAATACAGAGATAAATATAGGCATTTTCTTCTGTTAGTACAGAGCACCTCTGTTGTGGGCTGTTCTGTATGCTGTGAAAGTGTTGCTCTGATTGGTTGATAAATAAAATGCTGATTGGCCAGTAGCCAAGCACAAAGTATAGGCAGGATAAGCAGATAAGGAGAATTCTGGGAAGAGGAAGGCTGAGTCAGAAGACGCCAGCCCGCCTTCCAGGGAGCAGCATGTAATGGCACACAGGTAAATCCATGGAAAATGTGGCGACATACAGTAATGGACTGAGTTTAAGTGTAAGAGCTAGTCAGTAGTAAGCCTGAGCTAATGGCCAAGTAGTTTTAATTAATATGATCCTCTATGTGTTTGCTTGGGTCTGAGCAGCTATGGAATGGGTGAGACACAGGAAAACTTTCAGCTACACACCTCTGGAAAAAAAATACACGAGGAATAAACGGCAGCAGTTGTCACAGTGGTGGGGACCTGAGTGGTGGTGACAGGAGAAAAGAGTTCACATTATGCCCACTCATCCTCTTTCTCCTGTCTTCATCTCCATCTCTGTAGGCACTAATAGCTATTTTTAACATGCCTATTTTTTTTTATGGCTCCTATCCTGTTTCTCAAAACTGACTTCTGCTTAGTAGAAAATAAAGAAACCACCGCTAGACACAGTTCTGTTTTACGGCCACTTTCTTATGACCTTTTGACTAGGCATTAGGTTTTATTTTCTCTCCTGACATTTCAGAGAACAACCCTCCACCCCCTCTTTTTGGGGGAAGTGTTGAAATATATTTCTATTTTTTTGTAACCCTAAAAGAAGCCTCCCCTTATCCCCGATGTCTTTGGCTGTCATTCCCTTCTCTTTACCTGTGTAGTTTTTTCTTAAAGTGGCCTGTATTTCCCCTCTCTGGTTCATTATTAACCATTAACATTCCACCCTGCTGGACTCTATTCTCCTGTAAAGGCATCTCAAGAGCCCACCATAGAATTCCTTTATTAATAAAGCCCAATGAGCATGCTTTCCATATTTACATTATTTGACCTCTAACATGTCCGGGGAGTCACCTTTCCCAAAGCTTTTTTCTCTGTGTCCCGGAAGTCTTCTTTACCCCTATCCTGTCTGAGTGGCAATTTAGACTAGCTATTCTCATGGAAATCTGTGTGTGCTTCTATTACATAATCATCCATAGGTATGAAGAGGATGATTTTCACCATTCAATATAATAGGGCACCAACTCAATCATTGTAGTCTCAATATTCAGTGCCTAAGACAAAGTTTTAATCAATAAATATTGAAGAGGTGAATGATCAGTGAAGGGAAATTTTCTTCTGCAATCCTGGGTTTCAGTATTACCTGTGGCAGGAAGTATGCATTGTCTCTATTGGCAAAACCATTTCCTCCTTCCCCTTGCAACAGAACTTGAAATTAGTTAGAAAACTGCATTTTCAAGCCTTACTTGTGTGACAATGCAATGATGCTCAGAACAATTAAATGAAGAGGAAATATCATGTGCACCTACAGAATACTTTTGGGGCTGGTAGGAATCCTTCTCCCGTGTTGTACCCTCTACTATTAAGTAAATGGCTGCAGCAGCAGCATCCCTTGTGACTATGACATCACCCCATTCATGACTATGACATCACCTCCTCATAACTATGACATCACCTCCTCATGACTATGACATCACCCCTCATGACTATGACATCACCCCTCCATGACTATGACATCACCTCCATGACTAGGAGAACAGACAACAAGACAGTGAGGAAGGTGGGTCTTTGTAGGGTTCTGTAGCTAGAATACTTGGGCCCTTCCAAATTCACACTGAAATTTACTTGTCATCCTAACATGTTAAGAAGAGGGTATTGGTCATGAAGGCACTGTTCTCATAAATGGATTCGTGCTATTATGAAAGATGAGAATTCATTATCAGGAGAGTAGGTACCCAGTCAAAAAGTGAGTTTAGCCCCCTTGCTATTTCAGCCTCTCTTTGACCTTCTGACTAGGATAGTGCAAACCCAGAAGACCCTGGCCAGATGCCAGCTCCTCAGTCCAGACTCCTTGACTTCCATAAGGAGAGCCTACAAACTTCTGTTTCTTATAAATAACCTGCTCTGTGGTATTATGTTATAGGAGAATGAAGCAGGTGAAGGATCAGGGTTACCATACCAGCCTACAGCAAGTCTCTCCATCCTCTTAAAATGTGAAGCAATGGACCCTGGAGCTGTTTAACTCACTTTCTCTCTCTCTCTCTCTCTCTCTCTCTCTCTCTCTCTCTCTCTCTCTCTCTCTCTCTCTCTCTCGCTAGCAGCTGAACTTCATCCTAACTTACACATACCTTAACATGGATACATTTAACATAGTTTGGATCAACAGTGTGCTGGAAAGGTGACCCTTTGGTTTTCCCATTCACTTATATCACAGAGATGAAATTAGGTTAGATGTCTAAATTAGGGAGCATCACAAAGGCAAGATGATCGATAGCATGTTTCACACCCAGGGCTGGCTGGCTGTGTCCCGAGTAATAGGCTTTTGTGGTTAAAAATTTGAGAATTTATGGGATAAAGACATATAACTGATATTCAGGAGCTCCCCCCTGTTTTTGAGAATGAAAACTATCTGTTTAAGCCTCCTTAAAAGTGATTGGGTTAATCAGTTCAGTCTGTTAAAAATGAATCGTAAATTGGAATTTTTGCAAACTGATAATTCTAGGAGCAAACAGAATCCAGTCCCCAAACCAGACATTTCAACACCACAGGAGCATGTTACTAGCAGGTTAGCTCGGATTACAGTAGCTGAGAGTAGCATGGGGAGGAAGATCGGAGATCTACCCGGCACACCCTCCCAGGGAAGCACAAGTCTGAGTGGGTAATGAATATTTTAATCTCTTAGAAAAGCCTGCAACGGATTTATCTTCAGCAGCATTCGAAGTATTCCGCAGCCACAATCTTAACTGATGTTTTGAAATAATTTGAATACCTGATGCTTGGGAAGGAGTCCAGACTCATGTCTTCACACTGCAAAGTTTGATAAGGCACAGTTTTTCCCATACAGGCATGCAATTGATTTAACCATTAGCTTGACTCATAGAATTCCCTCGCAAACTGACAGCCCTGAGGAAGCCCACGCCTGCAGGGAAGCACTCCTCCTGAAGAGAGAGCGGGCGCCTTGCCCTTTCTCACAGTCCTCTTGGCTGCAGGGAAACAAGAATGCTCTTTGTCAGGGTAAAGCCAGGAGGGGCACTTGGGAGCTCATTTTTCCCATGGTGCATTCAAATCAAAAGGAATGAAGATAATTTAATTTGAAATATGCCCCAGTGGTTCTTGTACTACCCCTGTGCTCCAGCATGTTTCTGAAGAAAATGAGATGGTAAGAAATCAAACATAAAGAAACTCAGCTGGGTGTCTAACATCTTTAAAAATGTCCATTTATAGCGCCTGTCTTGTCTTTCCTTTTATCCTCTCTTTCTAAGATGCAATGGCTGATCACTGGGTCTTCAGCACCAAAGACAAAGACAATGTATTCCGATGTATAAAGTAGTGGGTAGTTTTGCTGTGCTTGTATGTGTGTGTATGTATCCTGTGTGCTATTGTACGTGAAGGAAAGGTGCCAAGGTAGGTGTCTTCCTCGGGTGCTGTCTATTCTGCTCTTTTGAGACAAGACAGTGAGCCTGGAGCTCACTGATTCAGCTAGACTGGCCAGCAGCAAGCTCAAGAGCTTCTCCGGCCTCTGCCTGCCTAGTGCTGGGATTACACACCTGCCGTGCTCAGTTTTCATGCTGAAGTTCAAATTCAGGCCCTCATATTGCCTGGCTAGCACTCACCAACTCTGAGTCACCTCTTCAGAGCCTCAGTTAGTTTTTAATATTTTTATTTATTTTCAGGGAGTATATACATGCCAAAGTGCGTGCGTGCGTGCGTGCGTGCGTGCGTGCGTGTGTGTGTGTGTGTGTGTGTGTGTGTGTGTGTATGTGTGTAGATCAGAGGACAATTTGGTTCTTTCCCTTCACCGTATGGATCCCAGGGGTCAAATTCAGGTCTTCAGGCTTGGTAACAAGCACCTTCAATTCACTGGCTCTTAATTACTTTTTAATTAAACATTTACGAAAGTGTTCACTTTTGCTTTGTGTTTGGATAATCTATTCACACACTCACTGGTTAGAGTTATACAACCATCATTAGCATAATGCTAATGACTGAATAGTTATATTAATTTAATCAAATTAATATATTTGTGTGTGGTGAAGTTATGGTATTGGGGATCAAACGAGATCTATGCACGTCAGGCAAGCACTCCACTGATGAGGTGTGTCCTAGAGCTGAATACTAATTTTAAATAAACACAGGAGGTATTTTAAATTTTGCTACATGTGATTTTTACAATATTTTCACATCGGGAGGGGGTAAGAGAACAGTCTATAGACGCATTGTAGAAGGAAGGCCCAACCATAGATTCTCACAAGCTGTATGATCAGGAAAAGCTCTTTCTGAGGCCGGACAGAAGGACAGGGAGTCCAGGGGACATGGGAAGAGAAAGGAGCTCCTCTTCCTGGGAACTGGTTTACATTTTGTGCTGGCAGAGAGTCAAGAGCTTCAACAAAACAGAATAAACCAAAACAGCTATAACATTGCTAGCAGAGAAACAAGACTTTTTTTTTTCCCTTCTGAGGGATATATCAAGTAAGAGTTAGAATTTTTAAGTTTAACCATGTTAACACTCCCCTTCCACCCTAAACCAGAACAGTGAACCTCAGAAGCCACCTCGAAATTTTAGTTACAACAGGAAAATTTTATAAGAAAAGCAGTAAGTAAACTCACTCACTTTTAACTTGATTTTTAAACCTTACACACTCTTTAAATCTGGATATACATCACTATTGAACATTAGGACTTCAAAAGCCACCAAGTCATACTCCAGCTGTTGTTACAACACTCACTTAAGTCTGAGGTGTTTACTCTCTCTCTCTCTTAGCAAGTCTTAGCTCTATTCCACGGTGACCTCGGCCAAAATTGTTTCCTGTGTCAAATCCCCGGCTTCATCTGAGTGAGTAGAGGTCTTGGCAGTGGGGATCTCCTCGTGCCCAAACTGGAACATGCTTCATCCCCCACTGGTGCTGACTTTACGTCATGGGACTCTTTCCCTCCTGTGTGATAGCTGGGATCAACAAATGGACCTTTTCTGAGAAACAGCCTGTGCTGAATACATTTGATTATGTATATAGGAAGGCATCAGGTCCATAAACTGGAAATGCAACTGAAAATCCTGTACTCCTTGGGGAAGGGGAAAACGCCTCTTCATACACCCTAAGGCACTATTGTCTTCACAGTGAGCTTCAAGAGGGATAATCTAAGTTTCAATTCATCCCGTTTCCCTCCCCACACCACACAGAAATCTGTCTCCCCCTGGCAGTGGCCATACTGTGTTCATTTCTCTAGAGACCAGAGAAGGAGCCAGGGCCTGAGAGCATGCAGCTGCCCGAGGGGCCCCTCTGCTGTGTTTACAATAAATACAGTTTTGTTGACAGCCCTAAAAAAAACAGCAATGGCAAAGCAAATAGCATAAAAGCAGCGAGCCCTGTGAAAACAGTGTTGGCTATACTATGTAAATTGCAATAGGAAAAAAACAAGTTGAAAACTTTAAGTCCCTACCCTCTAAGCGAGTTTCTCCAGGTAAAGCACATAGTCTCCTTGGGAAATAAACAAAAAACACTTCAGTAAAACATTAAACAACAAGGAAACAACCCAAACGCTGAAATCAGCTGTATAGCGTGAGTGGTGACGCCAAGAATTCTGTGACACAAGACACAGGTACCTAGCTGCCCCCAGAGTCCTATGAGAAACAACACTCGGAGACCGCTTTGTCTGCATCCATTGCTCCCACTGTAATTTCCCCACTAGTAAATAGAAAACCTGCTCCCCTAGCTTCTGAAGCAAAAGCTTGACTATCAACATTTCTCAAACAAAGTAAAGTATTTTCTATCCCGAGACATTTCCACACAGTCACTGGAAACACAAACGCTGGGGAGATCCACCTTTATAAAACAGCTGGATAACGTGTGTGAACAAGGGGTAGATAAAGGACAGCGGCAATGAAGACTTCTATGAGGAAAGTGCCTGGAATACTAGTATATTTAGGGAACATTCTCCCATGTTCACGCCTTAGCCAGGGCTCCAGGCTGCAAGCTTCCTCGGGTCCTCCGTGGCCACTCTTGAGTGACAGACAGTTCTGATAGCCCCCTGGTACATTCTCTTGGCACGCTCAGATTTTGCTGCTTCCCAAGTCTTTAAGATTTGAAACGCAACCCCAAGGGACACATTAACGAGGCCAAAAGCACATGCAAACCCAGGCCAGCAGCCATGTCGCAGCGCCCCGGATTCCCATGAGAAGTTCTGCAACCAGTTTATCTACGTCACCGCGTCTGCAAACAGGCGGCTGCAGACCGCCTGTTTGAGAGTTTAAAAATACTCTGAACTGTTTTGAGATTTCCCTGGCCATATTTAGCTCCCCGTCTGACAGTCGTAGGAGAGGCACTAAAAACAGAGAAAGGAGGATGTGCGGGTGCTCGTGTCCCCTCATCCATCCTCATCTTCACAGACCCCTGCCGCTTGTCCCCTCTCCAGGGAAGCTGCAGCCTCAGGTACTGCTCTGCCATCCCTGGACATCTGCTTGGTTTGTCTATTTTCTGCTACAGGCAGAGGACAGGAAGGAAGGGTTTGTTTCCTGTAAACAGAGGGGGAGAAAATTACAGCTATTATTGTTTTGACAACGGAAGTCCTAGCTGAAACGGGTAGCGTAGTTCATTCCTGACAGGCAGCAGGTCTGAGAACGGCTCTTGGCAAAAAAAAAAAAAAAATTCCTCCCAAGGGGTCTCAGAGAAAAGCCGAATGCCTTGATAGCTTCGCATCGGATGTCTCATGGCGCGGCAGAACCGCTCTGAGCCATCCTGATCCTGGGCTGTGGAAATGGAATGCAGCCTGGGTTTTGATGAACGTTTTTGTACAAGCCTCCACCATCCCAAGTGAGCCTGACAGATCTTGACCTTCAAGCACATACTCAAGTTTATGCAAACACACACCCCAAGGTTCACAACGCCTTGATAAGGCATTTCATTTATACCTATCTTTTACCTGTCTCCCCTTGTTCCCAAACTATCAAACTTCGTTTCTTTGGCAGTCTTCTTAACTTTTTAGACTATATATAGTTGCCGTGCATTTGATGGAAAACTGTACAATTACCCACTATGTTGTAGGATCCTGCCTCTCGATTTCAATTTCAATATTCAGTGTGCCTACATGTTGTTAGGACTATGTTTGACTCCTTAGAGCTGTATTTGTTATTTTGAAATATTTCTAATTCCTTTTTTAAATCTGGTCATTATTTGAAATCTAAAACAAACAAACAAAAACCAAACCAAACCAACAAACCAAAAGAGGCTAGGAGATAACCAGATCCATTGGGCGGGGGAAAGTCAAGTCAGGTACCTCCATCTACTAGAGACAATGGAATTGTTATTCAAAGAGAATTATAGGAGCAATAAACGACTTTCGCATTTGGAGCAGGGTGCACACTCTGTCAAGCATGTAAAGCATCGTTCCGATTTCTTTGAGGAAGCAGCAACCCCAGCAGAGGCGTGTGGGCAGCAGCAGTCAGCGGGTTTGTTTCCATCCTTCTCCGTCTTAGCATCTCACTTGGCTGTCTTCCAAAGCACAAGGTGTCTAAAGGCTCTGTCTTGGTCCTCCATCACATTCTATCATGGCCGACGGCTTCAATGATATCTATGTGCTTTGCCAACTGGGGACTCCAGGCACCACCCATAATGCATGCCAGATTCTTAGAAGTCATTCTGGCACGGCCACTTGGCTAACTGATATACTTCTTCCTCTGCCCGTTCCTGAAACAGGACTTTTCTTCCCCATCTGAAACCCATTGTCTCTCGGCACTCAAGGACTGCCGCCGCCATGAACTTGGCTGCTCAGTTGGAAAGTTACTCCTTGTTTTGCTTCGTATTCCACAGTGAATCTTCCAGCCAGCTCTCTTAGCTTTACTCTCTCACGTATCTTCTGTTGTGTCTCTCTTTCTCCATTCCTGGGTGTACTCTATGACGTCACCTTCTCTTTCACCCAGAATACTGTAGTAGCCCCCACTTGAAAGCTGTATTAGATGTTTGCACTGGAACTTGTGAAACTGTAAATCATTTAAGCCCATCATCTTCACAATTAAACTCCTCTAGGAGATGATCTAAACACCTTATCATGAACAGCTTTCAGTTATCTCTTCTACATAGTCTGTCACACTCTACTCACATGTTGTAACCATCTTTATGCTTCCTGGAGTCATCCCTTCCCCACAAGCATCTGAGAATGAGGACCCCTGCATTGCATTTCCTACCCTTGACTCCCTGTTGATTCTCGGGGCTGAGCTTCATGGCTGCCTTCCACAAAAGCCAAAGAGCTTTGGTTTTTCCACCATTGGACTTCCTGCTGCCTTATGATTTCTTGTTTGTTTATTTCTTTATTATCTCTCCCCATCCAAAGAAGCTGTCTCTCACCTCAGAAAGCTGTGTGAACAGAGGCCTTGTGTTCAGGTCCAATGGTGTGGCTCAAAGGCTCCTGGCATTCAGTGATGCTCAGAAGGTACAAAATGGATTAGGGAATCAAGCAGCCAAGGAGCCCTATCTATTCTTGCATATCAGGAAAAACTATCTTAAGCAAGTGTTGGATAAGTAGTTGAGAAGCTCATCCCTGGGACAGACTAATTCTTTATGCAATACCAAGTGGTCAGTTCTGAAACTATACACACAAGCAACACTAAAGAGAGTTAGCAAGTTGTGAGGTGTGTGTGTATGTGTGTGTGTGTGTATGTATGTGTGTAAAAATAATAATCAGAGAAAAAGAGGCCATTAATTTGAGAGAGAGTGGGAAGGCAATGGAAGGAGTTGGAAGGAGGGGATACCAGAGGAATTGAAGGGAGAAATCACGCAATAGTATTTTAATTAAAATAAAAATATTTAATTTATTGAGAAAAATAAGTGTTGTTCCAGTAGAACCCTGAATAATGGATTGTCACTAAGTAAAAATTTTAGGGGAAAGGAAGGAGAGCGAGATGTCAGGAGAAAGTGGAGGAGGAGGAAGAGAAAGAAGAGGAGGAAGAGGGGAGAGTAAATAAAGAAAGAAAGGAGAAAAGAGAAGGAAGAAAGAAAGGAGAGAAGAGAAGGAGGAAGGTACGACTGACTCATAGAACAATGTCCCAGTTGGCCATCTCTGGAGCTTAAGAGAGGAGGAAGGAAGGGAAGGAAGGGGAGCGCCTCAGAGGGGAGGATTGTAGACCGTCAATTTAAGGTTGAGCATTTCCTGTGATGCCCCATTGTGACTCTCTGTATTAATGGCCACCCACTTCACAAAGAAGTTTATCCAATGAGGACTGAGAGATGTGTATGAAAATAAATAGTTAGAAAGCAGTTTGATATCATGTCCATCAAGCAAAATAGTAGTAGTATGCTCACCCCAGGGTCTATGATCTACCCAGCCACATATTTTAGTCATGTTAGATAGATAGATGATAGATAGATGATAATAGATAGATGATGGATAGATGATAGATAGATAGATACATACACACATACATACATATATACATACATACATGCATAACACATATATACATACATAGATGGCAGATAAAATTTTTTTAAAAAGAAAACAGTAAGATGAAAGGCAATTGAAGACAGCCAACACAAATATCTAGCCTGCACACAAGTTGCAAGCATTGCATATGTACCTGCATATTATATGCACACACCCACACAAACCTAAACATATGCCACACATACAAATACACAAATCATCAAAAGATTATTAAGTTTAAACACCTTTAAGAAATCCAAGTACACATATGGAAACAGACAATAGGATTCCTTCGCAGAATCTCAAAGAAAAAACATGGTGGTCAGGAGTTATAACCTTGGGAGCTCTGATTAGAACCCGTGAACAATTGATACAAGTACATTTTATAATATGGCTACATGCCTTAAAGTCCAACCCACAGGCGTAAGCTGCCGTGAGCATTGTAAACAGCAAATACATAGGATGGAAAATTGTACAGATTATTTTCAGGACGCCAAAGATGTGTTTGCTTGGAAGTGTTTTCATGTCTCTCACTACCAGTTAAAATGAGCAGTGAATGACAGCAAAGTATATATTGAAAGTTTGGTGTGAACATTTGCTACTATTTTTTTCTACCAAAATTTTGAGCAGATTAGAAATTGAAAAATTAAAAACTGGGAAATGTAAAATTTAAATGTTAAAAATTAAAAAAAATAAGCCGTTCTTTGCAGGCAGCTTTATTGGAGTACCAACATTACACAAGTAATGAAACAAGCATGTTATTTTTGGATTTACTTATTTGTTTTTATTTTTAACCGGTACATAAAAGTTGTATGTGGTTGTGGAATTCCATGTGGTATTTTAATACTTGTATTGAATAATAGTATTTAAATAATAGTAAATAAAGCTGTCTCCTTAATCATAACCTCTTCGTGGGGAAGCATTTAAAACTCCTCTAGGTTGTTGTTAAATATACTTTGTCATCACCTATAACCATCCTACTGAGCACTAGCATACCAGACCTTCCTTCTGCCATCTACCTGTAACTTAGGTACCCACTAATCAACCTTTCTCCATCCTCTCTGCTCTCACCAGCCTCAGACATCGCCATTCTTTTCGACACTCAGAGTGGCTTGTTTTGACTTGAGGGGAGACTATGCTGCACCTGGCTCTCTGTCCCTGGCTTATTTCACTTGGCGTAACAATCTTCAGGTCATCCATCTTGTCATAACTGACAGAACTTTATTTTTTGTGTGTGCAGGTATGTAGTGTGTGTGTGTGTGTGTGTATGTGTGTGTGTGTGTGTACGCACATGTCATGTGTATACATGTAGCACCAGAGACTGATGTTAGGGTGTCTTCTTCTATTGCTGTTCACTGTAATTTTTTTTTTTTGAGGCAGGGTCTCTCACTGAACCTGGAACTCACCGATTGGTAAGACTGGCTGATCAGCAAGCCCTAGGGCTTTGCCTGTCTCGCCTTTCTTCTTACTCCCTCCCCTACCCCAGTGCCAGAGCTATGGATGAGTCACCATATCTGGACTTTTATGTGGGTAACAGGTATCAAAACTTCCATCCTCATTCTTGTCTGGAAGGCACTTAACTGACCGGGCCATTTCCTCTGCTCCTGAGTGTGTTGTTTCATAGGACTGAACAGTATTCCACTGTGTCCATGTACCATGGTTTCTTTATCCAAGGTAAATATATTCAAAATAAAGACCTTTGCTATAATTCTATTACAATCGTTTCATAGGTCAAAGAATCCCATACACACACACACACACACACACACACACACACACACACACACGCAAATGAGTTCATTTCCTTTGCTTCCAAAACAGTGCGTGTAACACTGTTCACTCATCTCACGATTCTTCGTCTTTTATTTTGTTCCGATCACAATGAGAGACAGTAGTTGCTTGACGTGCGACTGAATCGGCTCCTGTGTTTATCTGTGAATTGTTTGAAGCAAGGCATAAGCCTGAGTATGGGAGAGGAGAGGCACACGTGACAGAACACCAGGTGAAGTGTCCGCTTAACGGAAGTGAGCCCCGTTCATTTCCTTGGGCTGCCCCGTTCATTATTTCCTTGGTCTGCCCCGTTCATTTCCTTGGGCTGCCCCGTTCATTTCCTCGGGCTGCCCCGTTCATTTCCTTGGGCTGCTATATAAAATGCTAGAAACTGAGTGGGTCAAAATATCAGAGATTTGGTGCATCACAGTGTGGGAGAATAGGAATCCAAACATCACAATATGAGCAGGACCACGTTCCCTCCAAAACCCTCCCTGTCTTTGGTGCCATTAAGCATTCTGTGGCTTATGGCAGTGTAACTCCACCCTCTTCCTGTAGTCACATGTCCGGCTTCCCTCAGTATCTATGTATCTCTTTCATGGGGTGACATTTTGCTCCTTCTGTCTCCATTTTCTTAGAAGGAAATCAGTCACATTGAATTAGAGCCTACGCTAATCAAGTATGACCTCATCTACCTCATTACATCTGAAATGATCCTATTTCCAAACACAAGGCTGCATTCTCAAGTCCTGAGGAACTCACACTTCAACATCTTTTTTTCTTGAGAGGGGGCACAATTCAATCCATCATATAAACCATGGATGTACTGGAAATGTGTATAAACTTACAAGTGCAGGCCCAGGGCAAGAGGGTTTGCAAGTGTGCCTGTGAGTGTGTGTGTGTACAAAATAAAGCACTCCAGATAAGTACCACTAGGTTGGTCTCCATTCTGCTTTCTGGTTCATGTTCTCAGTGGTTATTTGGACAGCCTTTATGCCGTCCCATGTTTCCATTCACAATGAGTAATGGACCATTTCCGGGCTCTCCCTCCCACTTTTAATGAACACCAACCCTAATTAACTGACAGTAACATGTAGCTGCTCTTGGCTACACTCATCTTTCACTGAGGTCATAACGGGTGTTGGTAATGTAATTTATTACCATGTAAGGCACACTCCGGGACTCTCAGGGTGAGGACCACTTTGGCAAATGCCACAGCCATGCAAGGCAGGCTTCTCTTGGTAAGGTAATATGTTCCGTAGCTCCTGGCCTTGGCTTAATGACGCATCCAAGTCACAATGATTCCACTGGAATGCTGCAAAGATTTCCCGACACACCACCGTCTGCTGGAAGGGAGAGAGGGCCACTGTTTTAAAGAAGGACTACTGCTTACACGCTGAACTAAGAAGCCTCATTGAGACCCCCTGAAAGATCTGAAGAGCATAGTGTTTCCCATGTTCAGTATTTGCCATAAACTCCTTCTCCAACTAGCAGATCATACCTCAGGAGGAACAGAAACACTAAAAAGGCAGTATCAAAGATCTCTCTTTAGGAGAATGGCAGGCACCCAAGCCATTGTGTGCCCTGCAGTGAGGTCACCCAGGCAGTCTCCTTTAAGACCCAGCTCTGCACTCCCTGTGAACTCTACCAAATTAGCTTTACACGATGAAGCCATCTTACTTCTCTAGAGGATCAAAGTAGCTGGACCGAGTCCCAGTGCTCTGTAGATAACCAGTCACAGGATACGTTTGCACCCTGTTGTGCCCCTAGTACATCGTGCTGCGGATTCCTCTGTATTTCCCAGTTTATTTCCATAGAGGGAACTTGGGTTCACATATTTCCCTGCATTATCTGCACTAATCTGTACACTCCACTCTCCTTACAACGCCTCTGGAACTGTGTGACATTGTTTGTCTCATGTATGGGGCTACTGTTCCCAATGGAGTCCTTTTATCCTTCCTATAATAACCTTTGTAATAGTAACAGCACCTCCTTGTAACACTTAAAATGCTTTTCTCACAAGGACAGCATGACAAGGGAAAGTATGTCAATATGGTTCTTAAGTGACATTTGAATTGGGAAAAGTCACAAGACTGCTTAAGCAACATAAGTAACAATGAGGGTGAAATGATGTATTAACATAAAAAATGGAAGGGAATAATGCAAGTTAGAAGGAATTTGAACTCTCTCGTAGTGAGAGACATTGTTGGTATTTCTTTTTTGCCCCTTGCTCAATTCATATAAACTAGCATGTCTCTCTACACACAACCATATGTACATTTACATAGTAAATGTGACCATAAAGGATAGAAATTGGCATATATATGTTTATATGTGTGTGTGTGTGTATGTATATGTGAGTGTATGTGTGAGTGTATGTGTGTGCGTGTGCATGTGTGCCTGAGTGTACTTATGTGTACCACATAAACACAAGAGCCTAAAACAGGCAGATGAGGGTGTTAGGCCTCCTGGGACTGGAGTGATAGATGGCAGTAAGCTGCTGTGAGAGTGCTGGGACTTGGCCATGGGTCTTCCACAAGAGCAGTAAACACTCAGAACCTCAAAGCCATCTCTCCAGCTCCCGACCCTAAACTATTACTTTTTTCAATTCTGTAAGAGTATGGTTATTCAAATGCTGCTACTGATCTCTAAAAGCTTTGTGCTACTGCTGTCCTAAAAATACCTCTGACTTTAGTTTGTGAAAACGAAAACCCAAACAAAACAGGTTCGTTACTTTGTAGTTGAATTTTAAGTGTGTCATCCAAGCTTTAAATCGCCTTGAATCCTCATCATACTCTGACAATTTATTCCAATTGAAGTATTTTTGTTTCCAAAAATTGAGTCAGCTCTCTTTGATCACGCTCTATCACGTGTTTTAACTTTATTAGATATTCCTAGTCACAAAAATGATGTATGTTCATTACAACTCAAATGGTTATATAAGGAAGAAACAATCTCCATCTAGCTGTGACCCTCTAATCTCATCTCATGAGCAAAGTCTACATTGAAGAATAATAAATAGCCATATGAACTTGTTTAGGGGGCTACTCAAGATATGTTTTAAAGTAAAAAAGAGAATGGTACACTTTTTGTTGTATCCTTACACATGTGCATATCTAACACACCTAACTAAATTTTGTCCAATCACTGCCCTATGCGTGGACAGCCAAAATACTTGCAGTTTGTTCACACTCAGGGTAGAAAGGATTGTAGGAGCCAGAGGGTTGAGGACACTGTGAGAACATGGCCCACATAATCCACTAAGCAGGGTTGATAGGAGCTCACAGAGACTGAAGCAATAACCACAGAGCCTGTGTGGGTCTAAGTAGGTAGCCATATATATTATGGCTGTGTAGTTGTCTTAGTTAGGGTTTCTGTTGCTGTGAAGAGACACCATGACCACAGCAACTCTTATAAAGGAAACCATTTAATTGGCTGTCTTACAGTTTCAGAGGTTTAGTCCATTATCATCATGGCAGGAAGCAAGGTGGCATGCAGGCAGACACAGTACTGGAGAAGAAGCTGAGAGTTCTACATCTTGATCCCCAGGCAACAGGAAGTGAACTGAGTGTCAAAGGACACCTCAAAGCCCAGCCTAACAGTGACACACTTCCTCCGACAAGGCCATATCTAATCCAACAAAGTCATGCTTCCTAATAGTGCCATTCCCTAGGAGCTACCACAATGTCCTTGTGAGACTCCTAACAGTGGGAATGGGGTGTCTCTGACTCTTCTGCCTGCTCTTGGAACCCTTTCCCTCCTACTGGGTTGCCTCGTCCAGCCTTGGTATGAGAGTTTGTGTCTATTCTTACTCCATCTTATTATGCCGTGTCCAGTTGATATCTAAAGGAAAACAGAGGAGGAATGGATCTGGGGGTGAGGGGAGGCGGTGAGGGGAACTGGGAAAGTGGAGGGAGGGGAAACTGCAGTCAGGATGTAGGGTATGAGGGAAAAAAAGATGAAAAGTAGAGAAAAAAAATAATGTTTAAGGAGACTTTGTCAATAACCGGCCATAATATTTAAGTGCCTTTATTTCTGTAAAAGAGATTCCCTAAAGTGGAAGCGTTAAGTCAAATTACATGTATCACACTTACTTGTAGGAATAATAGAAGGGCATAGAATTAGCAGAATATTATAGAAATCAAAATTCATAGAATAATTAAAATCCCATTTCTGAGTTAGCCTGTGTATGTGGCCAGAAAACGCTAGCCAGAGTATCCTTTGATGTTGGTGAAAATGTGCTCACATTGTGCAGTAATTCCCCAGTGGTCATGATCAGCTGTGCTATTCAAGTTATGACTGCATTATTTATCACTCTTCAGGTGTTTATACCATCTTCCAAAAAGAGAAGACAATAATACAGGCAGAAAAGAGCTATAGTCACTTCCCTATTAAATACAACCCAACAAAAAGTCCGCAGGAGAACATATGGGAATCTGACCATCCTACTTACAGACCACAGTGCTCACATCAATCCAAGTCTCCCTTACATACCTTATACAAATTCTTCCTGGAAAAATCAATAATTTCATACCTTTGTGGTATTTTCTAGAACCATTCAATAAATAACAGAACAATTTCTAGTTTTCATTGTTGAGTTATTAACCCCATCCCCTTCCTCATGTCATCACACAACTTGTTGTATGTTGACAAAATGTGTGTCGATAAAAACATAGTGCATGCCAGTTTACAAGGATTACTTGGTATAAAGACCATCAAATGTGTCCACAGATAGTCATGAAATGTTGCCTTCCATCTCAGTATCCTTATCATCACATATTGTTTCCAATTTCTCAGAAGAGAAGGAATATTCATCACACTTAATAATGAGAAGCAAGATCAGTATTGCATAAAAGTTCAGTTTTCTATGAGTGTAAATTTTATTTCATTTGACTCATTTTTACTAATTGCCTCCTGTCCACTGGGATCAGTCCAAGGCATAAAGAACACAGAGGTGGACACACTGGTCCCTGGTTCAAAGGAGTCGAGGTTCTAATATGATCTTCAAGGCAGTGGCCACACTTAGAGCCGAGTATGAGAGGAACGATAACAAAGATGTGTCAGTAAATATGAAATGGTTTTTGGAAGAATGCTCAACAGTTACTTTTCCATATAAGATATAACAAATAGAAACAAGTCATATAAGTACCATACTAAACTGGGATATATCAACCAACAGAAACACAACCAAAAGACCTTATAGAAGACTCACAGATATGTCTGCGATGTTTTATGTCTAGATGATTATGTCTACATAAATGGCTGTCAAACAGCATTGGCATCACCCACGCCAACAGTTTCCAATATCCACTGAAGGTGGTCTCAAGATTTTCACACCTGGAGGAACCAGAGAAGAAATGTTTACAGCAAACTGCATATGGTGGTATATGTCCATAATCTCAGCACTGGGGGCGGGGGGGGGGGGGGGGTCATTTTGGCTACACATCAGGGTCAATGCCAGGCTAGAATACAGGAGAGAGAATCTGTCTCAAAAATATTAAAAATAAATAAATAAAAGGGAGAAAAAGGAAAAGAGAAGGAAGATAAGGGGGAGAAGGAAGACAAGAAGAAGGAGGAGGAGGAGGAGGAAAAGAAATAATGGTAATATGTAAATATGTTTATCTCATGGTCCTTCCAAGAGGTTAGGAAGGAGCAAAATTCAAAACACTGACTTCAAACAGCTAGTTAATAAGCAAGCAAGAACTGCAAGGGAATAGTTATAGATCTCCTCTTTTAACTGTATAAATGAATTATGAATATGTAATAAAGAGACTTACAACATGTAGAAGGGAGAACTTCATGTTTGTGCGTTCCTTTATTTTATTACCTGATTCCCAACATAAAGGATGTGAAGCTGGTTTACAAGGATTATGGAAATATAACAGCACATCCCGGAATGATAAGCCTCCTCTCAAGGTTCACAGTTCTGTGTGGAAGCAGAGCAGAAAGACTGTAAGACCTGGAGGTAGTAGATGACGTCAAGGAAACATCATTTTCTAGACACAACAGAGCAGATGAAGATATGACTTCACGGAGACTGTGAGCGTGTATAAGATCCGCACAAGCTCAAGCCAGACAAAAAAAACTCAGCATAGAGAAGGGGAAGTGGACATAAAATCCACCTCTGCCCGTGAAGCTTTTTGAAAATGACATCTGCTCCGAGAGGGAAAATCGATTTTCTTCAACAGTGTGACACTGGGTATATCAACCATACTCCAGGGCAGGCCCCACGCTCAGGAGTAGTTGGCCAACACAAATTGGATTCAGTGTGGGTTTTCCGGTTGATTTTGTTTTGGAGGGTGGTTCTTTTGTTTTGGTTTGTTTCTTTGTTTCAAGAGACAAAAAGAACAGTAAATCAGTGGAGGAGGATCTGGGAAGAGTTGAGGGAAGGGAAGACAATGATCAAAATATATACTATGACATTCTCAAAGGATAAATAGAAACATCCCAATTATAATCTGGTAATGGTGGTACAGATTTGGGGTAGGGGGGCAATTAAGACAGAAGAATTTTAAGTCGGAGACTAGACCTGGTAAACTTCTCTTATAATCAAAGCAATGAACCAGGTAAGTCAGTTAGCTGAGAGTGCACATCCTGGATAAGAAGTATTTCCTCAAACAGCTCGGATTTTACACACTTGGTCTCTAGCCGGTGGTATTCCTTTGGGAGGTCCTTTAGGGAGTGGAGTCTTACCGGAAGAAGTGGGTCACCGAGGGTGACTTCTTGGAGTGTGCTGTGTCCGGCTCCTCTCTGACCCCCATGAGGTGAAGAAAGTCCTCTGCCCTGTGCTCTTGCCACCATGATGTCCTGCCAAGCACACCCACTCTAGGCCAGGCTACCACACAATGAACCCTCGGAAGCCTTAAGTTGTCTATGGCTGGTATTTTGTTCATGATGACAAAAAGAAAAAAGAGAAAAAAGTAACCAATACACCCAATCAAGGACATCTTTAAAAAAACAAACAAAAAAAAAACTTGGTACCACCTCATGCTTCGTGCTGAAATGCAGGATAAGTTTCCCATGAAACAGGACAGGTTGTTTCCTCTCATTCTCTCTGTCTAATGTTGCAGTGGAGGATTTAGCTAAGGCAATCAGGTAAGAAAATAAGTTTAAAAGCATCGGTATTGCCCCTGGAGAGGTAAAATAATTTTCAGGAAATCCCTAATAAAGAGCCAGGTAGTAAAGCTTACAAATGAGCACAGATAGGGAGTAGAAAATTGTAACAGGGAGAAAAAGAAGAAAGAAATATAGGGTGGGTTAAAAGCTCAAAGGAAATGTGAACAATTTTTTAAGCAATCTATATGCAGGATTTTGAATCAAGCTGTTAAACACACACACACACACACACACACACACACACGTCCCATACAGCAATTCACAAATTGTAAACTATGAAGTTTTAGTAAAAATAGTTTGTTAGTTACTCTTAGACATAAGAACATAGTAGCCATGCATTTGGGAAGAGCCCTATCTTTTGGAGACATTCTAAAATATGTATAGTTCAGATGATGCCTGAACTTTGTTTCACACAAATGAAGGGAGGGATGGAGGAGTCAAGGGTTAGCCTTGTGTTGAAGTCACTGAAGCTTGGTGCATACATGTTCCTTATCCTATTCTTTCTACACTTGTGCGTGTTTTCAATTTGGAATAATAAAAGCTTCTTAAACAAGAAGAATCTGAAAACAAGGAAATACTTTAAATGACAAAAGGCGTTTGCAGAGGTATAGAAGATGATGGGGCGATAGAATAAAAAGTTAGACAAATGAGCAGGAAACAAAGAAACTTAAAATTAGCATCTCCTAAAGAGCTACACACAGGCTATCGGTGGGTTGTGAGTTTGCCCAGCACTTCCTAGAATTTAATATAAAAAGTGAAGTGTTTCGCTTACAGGATTTCTGATGAAATTATTCAGAGAGAGCCGTGCACTTAGTGTTCAACTACTGTTAACACTGAGACTCTTCTAGGACTTCCCTGCGTCGCTCTTCAAGAGGCTGGTTGGTGTGTAGTTGCTCATTCATGCTTCTGTCCGTTCACGAATCCCGCTCTTGGAGCAATACGTTTGAGCGCGTTCATAGGCAGACTCTTAGACAAGAACTGAGGACCAAAGAGGCTTGTGTGCACGGATCCTCTGAGGAATTAAGATGGAGTTATAGCCCTCGGTGGTGGCTCACACCTTTAATCCCAGCAATCCAGAGGCAGAGGCAGGTAGATTTCTGAGTTCAAGACCAGCCTGGTCTACAGAGGAAGTCCCAGGGCAGTCTGGGCTACACAGAGAAACCTTGTGTCAAAAAAAAAAATCCAAAACCAAACAAAAAAGATGGAGTTACAATGGAGAACACCCAATCCAGGCTAGGGTGAAGGAAGACTTGCTTCCTGAAGAAAATGATGCCTTTTTGTTGATATCTGAGTTGAAAGTGTAGAAATTACCCAGGAAAGGGGGGGGGGTGTAACTAGAAAGTAGTTCTCAGACCACAGAGAGAACTAGGCTCGAAAGAGAAACATCTGGGAGAACATGGGAGATAAAGTGAGCTGTGTCAAGCCTAAGGTATCTAAAGCCCATCAGAACACGATGTCTTCCCATCTTCTCACTTCAGTAAAGACAATCCTGTCCTGTCAGTTAGCTGTGAGAACTGTCAATCATGGCATTGTTGGGCAGCTTCCCCCCCCCCCAACTATCATCCAGCCCTGCAGCAAAGCCTGTTTTAAAACTCATACAGAATCTAGTTTTTTATCACTCATCTCCACTTTTGCTACAGTTGAGTACCTGAGGGTTTCTGTAGCCCTCTCTTTGCTTCTATCATTTTTTTTTGTGTGTGTGTGTGTATGTATGTGT